>NC_134487.1:248127148-248179475 GCF_040206685.1 Ascaphus truei | reverse complement strand
GTCTCTCTCTCTCTCCCACCCCGTCTCTCTCTCTCTTTCCCACCCTGTCTCTCTCTCTCTCCCACCCCGTCTCTCTCTCTCTCCCACCCCGTCTCTCTCTCTCTTTCCCACCCTGTCTCTCTCTCTCTCCCACCCGTCTCTCTCTCTCTCTCTCTCCCACCCCGTCTCTCTCTCTCTCTCCAACCACGTCTCTCTATCTCTCTCCCCCCCCATCTCTCTCTCACTCTCCCAACCCATCTCTCTCTCTCTCCCACCCCGTCTCTCTCTCTCTCCCACCACGTCTCTCTCTCTCTCCCACCCCGTCTCTCTCTCTCCCACCCGTCTCTCTCTCTCTGTCTCCCACCCTGTCTCTCTCTCTCTCTCTCTCTCCCACCCGTCTCTCTCTCTCTCCCACCCCATCTCTCTCTCCCACCCCGTCTCTCTCTCTCTCTCCCACCTGTCTCTCTATCTCCCACCCAGTCTCTCTCTCTCTCTCTCTCCCACCCCGTCTCTCTCTCTCTTTCCCACTCCGTCTCTCTCTCCCACCCCATCTCTCTCTCTCTCTCTTTCTCTCTCTCTCCCACCCCGTCTCTCTTTCTCTCTCTCTCTCCCACCCCATCTCTCTCCCTCCCTGTCTCTCTCTCCCATCCCGTTGCTCTCTCTCTCCCACCCTGTCTCTCTCTCTCCCACCCCGTCTCTATCTCTCTCTCTCCCACCCCGTCTCTCTCTCTCTCCCACCCTGTCTCTCTCTCTCCCACCTGTCTCTCTCTCTCTCTTTCTCCCACCCCGTCTTCTCTCTCTCCCACCCCATCTCTCTCTCTCCCCCCATCTCTCTCTCTCTCCCCCCCATCTCTCTCTCTCTCCCTCCCCATCTCTCTCTCTCTCCCTCCACCTCTCTCTCTCCCTCTCTCTCTCACCCCGTCTCTCTCTCTCCCACCCGTCTCTCTCTCTCTCTCTCCCACCCCATCTCTCTCTCTTCCACCCGTCTCTCTCTCTCCCACCCCGTCTCTCTCTCTCCCACCCCGTCTCTCTCTCTCCCACCCAGTCTCTCTCTCCCACCCCGTCTCTCTTTCTCTCCCACCCCATCTCTCTCTCTCCCCCCATCTCTCTCTCTCTCCCCCCCCACCTCTCTCTCTCTCTCTCTCTCCCACCCCGTCTCTTTTTCTCTCTCTCTCCCACCCCATCTCTCTCTCTCACACCGTCTCTTTCTCTCTCTCTCCCACCCCGTCTCTTTCTCTCTCTCTCCCACCCGTCTCTCTCTCTCTCCCACCCTGTCTCTATCTCTCCCCCCATCCCGTCTCTCTCTCTCCCACCCCGTCTCTCTCTCTCCCACCCCATCTCTCTCTCTCTCCCACCTCGTCTCTCTCTCTCCCCCACCCCGTCTCTCTCTCTCTCCCACCCCGTCTCTCTCTTTCCCACCCCGTCTCTCTCTCTCTCTCCCACCCCGTCTCTCTCTCTCCCCCACCCCGTCTCTGTCTCCCTCCCACCCCATCTCTCTCTCTATCTCTCCCACCCTGTCTCTCTCTCTCCCACCCCGTCTCGCTCTCTCTCTCCCACCCTGTCTCTTTCTCTCTCTCCCACCCCGTCTCTCTCTCTCTCTCCCACCCTTTCTCTCTCTCTCTCCCACCCCATCTCTCTCTCTCTCCCACCCCATCTCTCTCTCTCTCCCACCCCGTCTCTCTCTCCCTCTCACACCGTCTCTCTCTCTCCCACCCCGTATCTCTCTCTCTCCCACCCCGTCTCTCTCTCTCTCCCACCCCATCTCTCTCTCTCTCCCACCCTATCTCTCTCTCTCTCCCACCCCGTCTCTCTCTTTCCCACCCCGTGTCTCTCTCTCTGTCTCCCACCCGTCTCTTTCTCTCTCCCACCCCGTTTCTCTCTCTCCCACCATGTCTCGCTCTCTCTCTCCCACCTGTCTCTCTCTCTCTCTCTCTCTCTCTCTCTCTCTCTTTCTTCCATCCCGTCTCTCTCTCTCTCCCACCCCATCTCTCTCTCTCTTTCTCCCCCCCCATCTCTCTCTCTCTCCCTCCCCATCTCTCTCTCTCTCCCTCCCCATCTCTCTCTCCCTCTCTCTCTCACCCCGTCTCTCTCTCTCCACCCCGTCTCTCTCTCTCCCACCCCATCTCTCTCTCTGTCTCCCACCCCGTCTCTCTCTCTCTCTCTCTCCCACCCGTCTCTCTCTCTTACTTTCTCTCCCACCCCATCTCTCTCTCCCACCAAGTCTCCCTCTCTCTCCCACCCCGTCTCTCTCTCTCTCTCTCTCCCACCCCGTCTGACTCTCTCTCTCCCACCCCGTCTCTCTCTCTCCCACCCCGTCTCTCTCTCTCTCCCACACCGTCTCTCTCTCTCTCTTACTCTCCCACCCGTCTCTCTCTCTCTCTCTCTCTCCCACCCCGTCTCTCTCTCTCTCCCACCACGTCTCTCTATCTCTCTACCCCCCCATCTCTCTCTCACTCTCCCAACTCATCTCTCTCTCTCTCCCACCCCATCTCTCTCTCCCTCTCTCTCCTACCCCGTCTCTCTCTCTATCTCTCCCACCCATCTCTCTCTCTCCCACCCCGTCTCTCTCTCTCTCCCCTGTCCTCTCTCTCTCCCACCCCGTCCCCCTCTCCCACCCCATCTCTCTCTCTCTCCCACCCCGTCTCCCTCTCTTTCTCTCTCTCTCCCACCCGTCTCTCTCTCTTCTCTCTCTCCCACCCCGTCTCTCTCTCTCTCCCACCTCGTCTCTCTTTCTCCCACCCCGTCTCTCTCTCTCTCCCACCCCATCTCTCTCTCTCCCACCCCGTCTTTCTCTCTCTCCCACACCGTCTCTCTCTCTCTCTTACTCTCCCACCCGTCTCTCTCTCTCTCTCTCCCACCCGTCTCTCTCTCTCTCCCACCACGTCTCTCTATCTCTCTCCCCCCCCATCTCTCTCTCACTCTCCCAACCCATCTCTCTCTCTCTCCCACCCCATCTCTCTCTCCCTCTCTCTCCTACCCCGTCTCTCTCTCTATCTCTCCCACCTGTCTCTCTCTCTCCCACCCCGTCTCTCTCTCTCACCCCCTGTCTCTCTCTCTCCCACCCCGTCACTCTCTCTCTCTCTCCCACCCCGTCTCTCTCTCTCTCCCACCCCATCTCTCTCTCTCCCACCCCGTCTCCCTCTCTTTCTCTCTCTCTCCAACCCGTCTCTCTCTCTCTCTCTCTCTCTCCCACCCCATCTCTCTCTCTCTCCCACCTCGTCTCCCTCTCTCCCACCCCGTCTCTCTCTCTCTCCCACCCCATCTCTCTCTCTCCCATCCCATCTCTCTCTCCCTCTCACCCCGTCTCTCTCTCTCCCACCCCGTCTCTCTCTCTCTCCCACCCCGTCTCTCTCTCTCTTTCCCACCCTGTCTCTCTCTCTCTCCCACCCCGTCTCTCTCTCTCTCCCACACCGTCTCTCTCTCTCTCTTACTCTCCCACCCGTCTCTCTCTCTCTCTCTCTCCCACCCCGTCTCTCTCTCTCTCTCCAACCACGTCTCTCTATCTCTCTCCCCCCCCATCTCTCTCTCACTCTCCCAACCCATCTCTCTCTCTCTCCCACCCCATCTCTCTCTCCCTCTCTCTCCTACCCCGTCTCTCTCTCTATCTCTCCCACCCGTCTCTCTCTCTCCCACCCCGTCTCTCTCTCTCCCCTGTCTCTCTCTCTCCCACCCCGTCACTCTCTCTCTCTCTCTCCCACCCCGTCTCCCTCTCCCACCCCATCTCTCTCTCTCTCCCACCCCGTCTCCCTCTCTTTCTCTCTCTCTCCCACCCGTCTCTCTCTCTCTCTCTCTCCCACCCCGTCTCTCTCTCTCTCCCACCTCGTCTATCTCTCTCCCACCCCGTCTCTCTCTCTCTCCCACCCCATCTCTCTCTCTCCCACCCCGTCTTTCTCTCTCTCCCACACCGTCTCTCTCTCTCTCTTACTCTCCCACCCATCTCTCTCTCTCTCTCTCTCCCACCCGTCTCTCTCTCTCTCCCACCACGTCTCTCTATCTCTCTCCCCCCCCATCTCTCTCTCACTCTCCCAACCCATCTCTCTCTCTCTCTCCCACCCCATCTCTCTCTCCCTCTCTCTCCTACCCCGTCTCTCTCTCTATCTCTCCCACCCGTCTCTCTCTCTCCCACCCCGTCTCTCTCTCTCTCTCTCCCCTGTCTCTCTCTCCCACCCCGTCACTCTCTCTCTCTCTCCCACCCCGTCTCTCTCTCTCTCCCACCCCATCTCTCTCTCTCTCCCACCCCGTCTCCCTCTCTTTCTCTCTCTCTCCCACCCGTCTCTCTCTCTCTCTCTCTCCCACCCCGTCTCTCTCTCTCTCCCACCTCGTCTCTCTCTCTCCCACCCCGTCTCTCTCTCTCTCCCACCCCATCTCTCTCTCTCCCATCCCATCTCTCTCTCCCTCTCACCCCGTCTCTCTCTCTCCCACCCCGTCTCTCTCTCTCTCCCACCCCGTCTCTCTCTCTCTTTCCCACCCTGTCTCTCTCTCCCACCCCGTCTCTCTCTCTCTCCCACCCCGTCTCACTCTCTCTCTCCCACCCTGTCTCTCTCTCTCCCACCCCGTCTCTCTCTCTCTCCCACCCCGTCTCTCTCTCTCTCCCACCCCGTCTCTCTCTCTCCCACCCCGTCTCTCTCTCTCTCCCACCCCATCTCTCTCTCTCTCTCCCACCCCATCTCTCTCTCTCTCTCCCACCCCCATTTCTCTCTCTCTCCCACCCCATCTCTCTCTCCCCCCATCTCTCTCCCTCCCACCCCGTCTATCTCTCTCTCCTACCCTCTCTCTCTCTCTCTCTCTCTCTTTCTCTCTCTCTCTCCCACCCAACTCTCTCTCTCTCTCTCCCACCCCGTCTCTCTCACTCAAATCAAATGAAATCAAATCAGCTTTATTGGCATGACGAAAGAACATTTCAGTATTGCCAAAGCGTGAATAATAGGGGGTGGGGGACAATAATTACACGAATACTAGGGATAGGGTATAATGATTGCAGGGTATATGGGTAACAGTTTCACACAGGGGTCTGGGGGTTAATGTACGTCTCAGCTTTTGGCAGGTGCTGATATAGTGTGCAGCTAGTTCTGCTGTGGTTTCATCTTCTTCCAGGACCCGTCTCTCTCTCTCTCCCACCCCGTCTCTCTCTCTCTCTCTCCCACCCCATCTCTCTCTCTCTCCCACCCCGTCTCTCTCTCTCTCCCCCCATCTCTCTCTCTCCCACCCCATCTCTCTCTCTCTCCCACCCCGTCTCTCTCTCTTTCTCTCTCTCTCTCCCACCCGACTCTCTCTCTCTCTCTCCCACCCCGTCTCTCTCTCTCTCCCACCCCATCTCTCTCTCTCTCTCCCACCCGTCTCTCTCTCTCTCCCACCCCGTCTCTCTCTCTCTCCCACCCCTTCTCTCTCTCTCTCTCCCACCCCGTCTCTCTCTCTCCCACCCCTTTCTCTCTCTGTCTCCCAACCAGTCTCTCTCTCTCTCTCTCCCACCCGTCTCTCTCTCTCCCACCCCATCTCTCTCTCCCACCCCATCTCTCTCTCCCACCCCGTCTCTCTCTCTCTCTCCCACCCATCTCTTTCTCCAACCCCGTCTCTCTCTCTCCCACCCCGTCTCTCTCTCTCTCCCACTCCGTCTCTCTCTCCCACCCCATCTCTCTCTCTCTCTCTCTCCCACCCCGTCTCTCTTTCTCTCTCTCTCTCCCACCCCATCTCTCTCTCTCCCACCCTGTCTCTCTCTCTCTCATCCCATTGCTCTCTCTCTCCCACCCTGTTTCTCTCTCTCCCACCCCGTCTCTCTCTCTCTCCCACCCTGTCTCTCTCTCTCTCTCCCACCTGTCTCTCTCTCTCTCTTTCTCCCACCCCGTCTCTCTCTCTCTCCCACCCCATCTCTCTCTCTCTATCCCCCCCATCTCTCTCTCTCCCCCCCATTTCTCTCTCTCTCCCTCCCCATCTCTCTCTCTCTCCCTCCCCATCTCTCTCTCCCTCTCTCTCTCACTCCATCTCTCTCTCTCCCACCAGTCTCTCTCTCTCTCTCCCACCCCGTCTCTCTCTCTCCCACCCCGTCTCTGTCTCTCCCACCCTGTCTCTCTTTCTCCCACCCCATCTCTCTCTCTCCCACCCCGTCTCTCTCTCTGTCTCCCACCCCGTCTCTCTCTCTCTCTCTCTCCCACCCGTCTCTCTCTCTCTCTTTCTCTCCCACCCCATCTCTCTCTCCCACCCGTCTCTCTCTCTCCCACCCCGTCTCTCTCTCTCTCTCCCACCCTGTCTCTCTCTCTCTCTCCCACTCCATCTCTCTCTCCCACCCCATCTCTCTCTCTCTCTCCCACCCCGTCTCTCTTTCTCTCTCTCTCCCCCACCCCATCTCTCTCTCTCCCACCCGTCTCTCTCTCTATCTCTCCCACCCCGTCTCTCTCTCTCCCACCTGTCTCTCTCTCTCTCTCCCACCCCGTCTCTCTCTCTCCAACCCGTCTCTTTCTCTCTCTTTCCCACCCCTTCTCTCTCTCTCCCACCCTGTCTCTCTCTCTCCCCCCCATCCCGTCTCTCTCTCTCCCACCCCGTCTCTCTCTCTCCCACCCCATCTCTCTCTCTCTCCCACCCTGTCTCTCTCTCTCCCCCACCCCGTCTCTCTCTCTCTCCCACCCCATCTCTCTTCCACCCCGTCTCTCTCTCTCTCTCCCACCCCGTCTCTTTCTCTCCCCCACCCCGTCTCTCTCTCTCTCCCACCCCGTCTCTCTCTCTATCTCTCCCACCCTGTCTCTCTCTCTCCCACCCGTCTCGCTCTCTCTCTCCCACCCTGTCTCTTTCTCTCTCTCCCACCCCGTCTCTCTCTCTCTCCCACCCTGTCTCTCTCTCTCTCCCACCCCATCTCTCTCTCTCTCCCACCCTGTCTCTGTTTGTGATTATCCTCCGTTTGTGGATAATTTGGCCGGATGGTCAGAAAAAATGGAAACTAGTAACCCATTTCCCCGGGATGGCTCTTTTGATGACTTTCATGTACTTATGATAAAAGTGACATGTTTGGGAGGAGACCCTGATTGGCCATGGTTTGGAGGTGACCCCAAGTGGAATCATAAATATATGAGGGAAAGTGGCAGTGCTTGGGTTAAGATTGCGCCTTATGGTTGTGAAATATCCCCCGATGGAACAGTATGTCCCTTGTTATGTCCATCTGCTATACCGGGTGCAACTGCCCCGAGTATGCTCACAGCCCCTCCACCATACATCCCCTCTATCTATCCTAACCTGTCTGTTCTCGTACAACCCCCTCCCTCACTGTCAGTGGCATTTGCGGATGAAGATATAATCCTTGCAGCCCAGCAATCAATGTATAACCAAAGATCTCAGGTTGCGTCTCAGGTCACGTCCCAGGTCACGTCCCAAATTGCATCCCCATTCCACAGCGCAGCTGTTTTAGCTCATGATGAAAATAAGTCAGGGAGTGAGACTGATCAGGGTGAAATAATAGACCAATACACTTCTGGTCCTGCGGGTAACACTAGATCTCACACGGCAGCAAAATATATAGGGAACATAAATAGTAAGGCTAAAATCCCCAAGGATAATTCCTCTTCAGAAGAACAGGAATCTATCAATCTTGGTTTAATTTCTAAACAAATTGGGGAGGTTGCATACGAATTGAGCAAAATAATTACTGCAGAGTCCCCTGTAGTGCGTGAAATAAACACTCCAAAAACAGATGGGTCCCAGTCCCAAACACTGGAGGTATCCTCTGCAAATGTGTCATCTGTAGCTATGCCCTTTTTGACAGTGGGTGAACAAGTAGTTATAAAACCCCCAGATACACTTGTTATGAATGCTTGGGCACAAGGTTGCCCTGACCCCACTAAACACCCTGAGGCTGCAGTCAGGTATTTAAAAAGATGTACCAAACACATGAAATTGTTGGGTTCTGATTATATTTTTTTATTAGATCTAGTCACTAAACATGCAGGTATTAAATGGACAGAGGAGTGTAGAACTCTTGAAACACAGTTTGATAATCCTGCTGCAACTATTGACAATCATTGGGGAATGTCTGAATGGATAACAGAAATGTGGAAACAGGTCTTGGATGTATTTAAAAGCGAGCATGGTTCTAGACAAGATATATCTGAGGCTATCGCGTGTATGCAGAAATCAGACGAAACTGTCACTGATTTTTTAAGAAGGTTTAAAGAGTGTTGGAAGAATGACTGTGGCTTATCATTAGATGACGCTATTGCTCCGTTGTATATTCAGCACGCGATGAATAATATGTTGCCAGGTAATGCACAGACAGTTAGGATGTGTATTGATGGGTGGCACAAGCTAAATATAGCAGAATGGGATCAGTGTGTTAGAATAAAAGATGCCGCAGGGGTTTTTCCCCCTCCCGTTAAAAATAAGCAGCGTTCCAACGCGACCATATATTTTGACGGAGGACGGGGACGTGGAAGAGATAGAGGTGGTAGGAATCAGGGTAGACAATCCTTTGCAGGACCTCGTAATTACTCAGGTGGGAGATGTCATCATAATGGTTCCTGTTTCAAGTGTGGCCAAATGGGACATTGGCAAAATAACTGCCCATATCCCTTTCAGGATGCCAATATGGAGGCAACTGGCTCATGGCAGCCCCCGCCTCAGGCCATTTCACAAAAACCCCAACACCCCCCACACTATAATTATCAGGGAGGACCCCACAGGCATAATTTGCATGTCCAGTGGAAACCACAAAACCCCCAACAATAGGGATGCCAGAGGACGGAACCCCTCATTTGTTATTTGGCCGAACTCTCCTCTCGATGGGAAAATTTACCTGTGGTAACTTTTACTGTCGACGGGACCCTGTATGATTTTTTAGTTGATACAGGAGCAACCCGCTCATCTATTTCGCAGCGGTTTTATAAGGGTCCGGTCACAGATGCAAGTGAGTCCTCTATTGGTGTTGGTGGGGTTCCAGTGGAATGCAAAAGGACACCCCCTTTAAAATTAACATCCACAGTCGGACATGCGTCCCCTGGTATACCCCCTTTGGAGGTGCAGCATTCCTTTCTAATTATCCCAAAATGCCCCGTTAATCTCCTGGGAAGAGATCTTATGGGAAAAATGAGTGTGACATTACATATCACAGACAAAGGTGGGGTTGTGTGTGACACTCCCTATTGTCTTACCACTCCTGAAGGTCCAAAAGTAGATTATGTTTCCTGTTTTGTTGCAAGACATACATACGACCCCAATAGGAAGGTTCGCACTCTGATGTTTGCTCAGGAAATCAGACAGCAATTGTATGCAGCTTATGATTTTGCACGCACACAAAAAGCATATGTCAATATTGCATTTCAAACTCCGATTGAGGCTTGGGATTCGTATGATCAATTTTTAGATCATGCTGACCACCCTCAGCCGGACGCACAGATGTCATCAATCACTGGACTGTATTTGACACCACGCTATGCATACATCATTACCCCTGACTGTACATATGAGTGGATCAAAGGACATGACATTGTTTTAAAACCTTGTTATTTGCCTTTGGATAGTTTGCCAGCAATGACTTGTCTTCAAACTTGTGACATTGTACCTCAGCACATTTTTCCACATCCCTCACTTTCTGAACTACCCATTACCTTATGGGCCACGTCATCCACTGACCCAGGTTTTATTGATTGCTCTCCTTATGAGGCGACCTTGAAACCTAATACTTCCCCGGTGTACATTAAACAATACCCCTTATCCACAGATAAAGAACAGGGTATTGCCCCCATTGTACACGAGCTGTTAGACAAAGGCATTATTTCCCCTACTGTCTCCCCATACAACACACCTGTTAACCCAGTCCCTAAGCCAGGAGGCCAGCAATGGTGCTTTACACAGGATTTGCGAGCAGTTAACGCACTGGTACAACCTATTGCCCCCATAGTACCAGATGTGAATTCAATCCTCACTGGTATACCTACCACAGCGACCTGTTTCACGGCAGTGGATCTGTGTTCGGCATTCTTTAGTGTACCGGTACACCCCAATACCCGGCCTCTTTTTGCTTTCACTTATGGGGGGGCTCAATATACCTGGAACCGTTTACCCCAGGGGTATATCGACTCCCCAATGGCCTTTTCAACCATAGTCCGTAAAACCCTTGAGACTCTGTCCCCGCCATGCGACTCTGTATTGCTCCAATATGCAGATGACCTGTTGCTGTGCAGCAAAGACTATGAATCATGTCTCACTGACTCTCTCAGCCTGTTTCTACAATTACATGACAGCTCAAAGGAAATCAGGATATGAAACTATTTTAACGGCGACCTCTAATCTGGTTGTCAAGTATAACCCCTCTCATGCAGGCCCCGCGGTACTACTACACAAGTTACTGTCCTGCAATGACACAAATGACACAGATGACCCAGACGACAGTTCAGTACATGATTGTGCTCACACTTTAAGGGAAGAGACATCTCCAAGATATGACTTATCTTCCTCCCCTTTGTCAACCGGTGACATTGTATTTGTAGATGGGTCTTGCTCAAAACCTATGGATGGTGTTTTTCTGACTGGTTTTGCAGTAGTACAGTTGCCTGACACTGTTTTAATGGCAAATGCTTTGCCTTTTGTTTCAGCCCAAGCTGCTGAGTTGGTAGCCCTGACACAGGCCTGTATACTGTTTGCTGACAAACCAGTCACCATCTATACAGATTCCCGGTACGCTTTTGGAGTGGTACATGATTTTGGGGTAATCTGGAAGAACAGAGGTTTCCGTACATCAGACAGTAAGGCAATTTCTCATGCACAGCTGGTTGTAGATCTTCTAGATGCTATTATGTTGCCCTCACAGTTAGCTATTGTTAAATGCAAAGGGCACAGTAAAGGGGATTCAGCTATTGCGGATGGCAATAATTTGGCAGATATGGTAGCTAAGGATGCTGCATTATCTGCCCAGTTTCATCCCCAGTATCCCGAGTATCACATACCACAATATACTCTGATATTGCAACCACCCATCCCACAGTTTGACATATTATCTCTTCAAGCTCTCGCATCCAAAGAGGATATTCAGTATTGGGAATCAGAAGGTCTGACAAAGGATGTGCAGTCTCTTATGTCAGACAAGGAGGGAAGGGTGCGTATACCAAAGACAGCAGCACCAATTTTTATCAGTCATTTTCATTCTTTTGGTCACATTGGTCGCAAACAAACCTGCAAGACAATACAGACTAAGTTCTGCATTAAAGATCTCCCACTGTTAGTAGAGACACAATTATCTAGGTGTTTGACCTGTGCTCGTAAAAACCCCACGGGTAATATTCACGGAGCACATGAGCATTTGCCACCACCTGATGGGCCTATGCAGTGTTTACAAATTGACTTTACACACATGCCTAAAGCCAAGGGTAAATTACAATTCCTATTGGTAATTGTGGATCAGTTCTCCAAATGGGTAGAAGCATTTCCTACTGCAAAGGAAGATGCCAAAACGGTGGCTAAAATTTTGTGTAAGGAAGTTATTCCTCGTTTTGGATGCCCATTGGTTATTAATAGTGACAAAGGTACCCCATTTACGGCTAAAATCACGCAGCACATTTGTACACTGTTGTGCATTGACTGGAAGTTTCATATTCCATATCATCCCCAGTCATCTGGTCAGGTGGAGCGCACAAACAGGACGATCAAAGACAAAATCAGGAAGGGCACTAATGGCACCTTTCGAAATTGGCCTGATCATTTGCCTGCCGTACTAGCAGAGATAAGGATGACCCCAAACAAAACTACTGGGTACTCTCCTTTTGAAATTTTAATGGGTAGGCCTTTCCCTACCCCCTGGGCACGGAACCATGGCACACCACTAGTAGGGAATGACTTGCAATGTATAACTGAGGAATATGTAACACAACTTATTGAGAAATTGAATGGCATCTATGGTGATGTTTCTGTCTCTTTGCCTTCTCCGTCAGGTGAGCCTACCCACCCCTTTAAGCCTGGAGACAGTGTCCTGGTCAAACAGCTGTTCAAGAACAAGACCTTGGATCCTCCTTTTGGACCACCTGTCACCGTGATCGCCGTCACCCGCACTGCCATACTCACAGACGACAGCCCAACATGGATCCACGCAAGTCGCGTCAAGACCGCACCCATTGGCTCCCATGGTCAACCCATCCTGGACTCGTCGGCAAGCTCCTAATGTTCATCACATGTTTATCCTTTATAATAGTTTTGATTACAGGACTAATTTGGGGATTAACTGCTTGCATTGTGTACCACAAAGACACCCCACCCATTAGTTATAGGTTTAATTATACAATACAGCCCAACCGACAGAAAAGAGAGCTTCATAAATCGTCCTGGGAAAAGGACAATATATATAAAGTCTCTAATAGTTGTTCATCGAGAAACCGAGCCTAATACATCTTGTTGGGTCTGTGGACATGGTCCACATAGCCTTAAACATGGCTACCCAGCAGTACCTATCCCCATTGATCAATCCAAGTTCCAGGAGATAGTAGAAAAGGATCTTTCATGGAATCTTACCCCTGACGACAAATCTCAAGAGAGAAAGGAGTTAGATCAGATCCATCTTAGCAAAAAGGTTGTAGCTGGAGCCATATGCTACCAGAATGTACAGAATATCCAGGGAGATTCAATTTCTCTATTGCACTCTGATTGTCAGGAGGCAGTGATCACATTACTTTTTAATATACCTCTTATCACACAAAGTGAACATACGATATTTGATTCTCTGAAATTGACCATGAATTGTAGTGAGTTCTGTCAAAATTCAGTTACTTATAATAACACCGCCAAGATATGTACCAGTAACCCCCCCAAGTTGTATACGTGGTTCAGAGCACAGCTCCAGACTTGGAGAGTATGGATAAACCCAACACGAACCAATCAGTTCTGGTCAATAGATGCTTGTAAGTGCGGTGATGGTTTTAGCAACAGTAGTTGTAAATATGGTACTTCACAATTATTGGAAAGAGCAAACACAACTTACCCACCTAAGATTAAGCTCCCTTATGGGTATTACTGGTTATGTGGTTCATGGGCAACTAAGGTCATGCCCTATAATCATCCCGCCCCATGCTATCTAGGTTTTGTTCTACCCGCTTTTCAGGTAAAACTTACTCTACCTGAAGGCCGGTTAAGGAATAAAAGAGGTTTAACTGTCAAAGCAAGTAAAGGCGAAATATTCACAGGTACCTTATTCCCTTTTTACGGCATCCTTGATTTATATTCCAAATTGGGATTACTGGTGGACGAGCTAGATGTTGCTTTCAATGCCACTAGTGATGCTATAACTAGACTCACCAATGAACAAGAACAGATAAGAACAGTAGTTTTGCAAAATCGCATGGCACTAGATTATCTGTTGGCAGCACAAGGAGGGGTTTGTAAATTAGTGGGTAAAGAATGTTGTGTTTATATCGATGACCAATCAAAAAGTATACATCATGACATGGACACTCTAGCAGAAATTCAATCTAGAATGCGAAAGGAACCAAAAGAGTTTGATTTTACCTTTGGCCTTGGAAATTGGCTAGGCGCATTAGGAATGAAGATTCTTTATGGAATCATAGCAATTTCAAGTTTATTACTTTGTGTGTATATGTTAATTCAAATGACTAAATGTGTAATCCGCTCTATTTTTGCCAGAAGAGCTGCTTCTGCTTCTAGCTCGACCGTTATGTATATGTCTCCCACCAAGAGAGCGAGGAATACCAATAGTCTTGGTACTCGTCAACCACCCATATGTTCATCTCTGATTATCAAACGAGATACCTAAAAGAGATAGGTTTCTGCAGGCACATGGTCTCTTGGAGGTTTCTCCCTTGGAGTTTTTCCTCTCCTGAGTGGTTTGCAGAAGAATAAATGGGATTGGTCAATTGATTTGTTCTTTCAGAACAAAAGGAGGATATGTAAGATTAAAACTGTCTTATGCCAAGCTCTGGAATTGATAAGGTTAAAAAGAATACGCTGGCCTTGCTATTTACATGGGAGGCTATCGTAAATAGCTTCAGATCAACTGTTCAATGCCTGTCAAAATATTGTTAAAACAAGACCAGAGGATAGGGTTGCCTTATAAGTCACCATTGTATATGTCTCTTGCTCAGCAGTTAAATGTTTTAAGCTCTACAGAAAAGGCATTATGTGAAGGATACATGTAAATTTAGATGTGTACCCATATTTGTAACAGATGACAACTGTATTTTTGTCCCTGCCTTGTGTATATAAGCTTGCTTGTGAACCATTAAAATTTAGTTGTGACAATTCAACAACCAGCCTCCTTGAATTTTCAAAGCTCTGAGCTCGTATATGCTACGCTAATTGAAATAATCTCATATCTGTTGCGTTTCAGTAGCTCCCGGGAGAAAAGATTTTGCTTGCCCTAGAAGGACCTGATCTGTAGAGATCTAACATATTGCTTAGCAGCTTTTTACTCATATAATGTGTGCATGCATTTCATTACAGAAAAACCATAGGCAGCACACTGTTTGAGTAATAAACATATAAATATATAAATTCAGCTGCTTCAACATTGTAATATGAGCACAACCAGGTGCTTGAAAAAAGAAGGGGAACTGGGAAGGGGGGGGAAAGGGAAGAGAAAGAGGGGGGGAGTGAGGGAAGGGGGGCGGAGATGGGGAAGGGGGTGGGTGTGAGGTAAAGTAAGGAAATCAAAATCAGATCATCAATGTAGCGCTTGTAAAACGCCACATGATGTCTGAATGGATTGGAATCTCCAAACACGTGGGACATCTCCCACCAACCCATGAATAGGTTGGCGTAGGAGGGGGCAAATGACGTCCCCATAGCTGTCCCACGTGTTTGGAGATAAAACTGGTGATCAAACAGAAAAAAATTGTGTGTGAGTGAGAATTTGATACTATCTAAAAGGAAGACTATATGGGCCTCATGCAGAGAGCAGCGGATTTAAAAATTGGAGAGTTTAATAAAAAGTAGCTTTTTGGAGAGTTTTATTCTCCATATGCAGAAATGTGCGAATTCTGCAATGTTTGGCATTAATGCGTGTGGCGAGTTAGAATTGGAAAGATGCGCGCTGCAGAAATGTGTTTTAAAAAAATAGCGCATTTTTTTTTCCCTTTCCTATAGGCGGCGAGCTCCATGTAATTGCCAACTTTTCTTGGCGAGGCAAATAGTAGCAAATCGCGCCATTTTCTTGGCGCGAACAGCCGCTATATGCCGTTCGCGGCTCTCTGTATTAGGATATTTTTAAAAGATGTAGGTTCTCGCCAGCCGCGAGGCGAGATTTTGAAAACGAAAAAAAAATGGCGCGTTTTCCGTTACTCGCCATTTTTGGCATTTTTCTGCTCGACTTTCCCCAAAAAATGGCGAGTTTTGAAATAGCGCTGCTCTCTGCATGAGGCCCTATATGTGCTGGAGAAAGAGTGGAGTGATTGTGCAGAAAAAATTCGGTGGCAGTGAGGCCATGTTCGTGCTTGATTATGTTGTAAAGGGAAGTTACATCTCAATCTCAATCTGAGATCTCATTCTGAGATTTACCCACACATATGACAAATACCAAATACAAATTTTGGATTTGAATTTGTATGTTGATTTAGAGAACAAAATTCAATCAGATATTTTCAGGAAAAAAAATGCCAGGAATTCACTGCTTCATGCAAAAAGCTGTCACGCTCGCCCTCTGGTCAGAGGTATTCCGAAGGGACAGTTCCTGTGGTTACGCAGGAACTGCTCCACTTTGGGATCCTTTGACCACAGGGCGAGCGAGATGAGGGAGAGATTCCTGTCAAGGGGATATGATGCTAAAGACCTTGATCTGGCATATCAGAATGCGTTAGACACAGACAGAGAACTGCTCATAAACATGAATGTCTGCCGTAAAACACAGGGCACACGAGTTGAAAACACTGAAACCCCCTTTTTTGTTACGAATTATAGTGAGCAAGCTAACTGTATTAAAGCTATAATACACAAACATTGGGCCACACTATCTTTAGACCCCTTGCTGCGCAAAATGGTCAGTGTAGGCCCCAAAGTAGTGTTTCGTAAGGCAGCTACACTTGGTAACTTTTTGTCACCCAGTATGCTAAAACCAACCAACCGCAACAGAACAAAAATGTCTTTATTTCCAAAATTAACTGGTTCGTTCAAATGTGGACATTGTAAAATATGTCCAAATATGCTTAAGACAAAACATTTCTCAAATCATGATGAAACACGCAGATTCCCCATCAAAACTTTTATATCATGCCAGACCAATTTCGTGGTTTACCTACTTAAATGCGGTTGTAATAAACAATATGTAGGGCTAACAAGTAGAGCCCTAAAAATCCACATTATGGAACATCTTAGGCTTATTAAAAATCACGACATGACACATCCGGTACCAATGCATTTCAATGTGTGTCCGTTGGGTTCTGTAGAGAATTTTCAATGTTGTGCCATTGAACATATTGCGCTACCCCCTCGAGGAGGGGATAGACTAAGGATTTTACATCAGAGAGAGGCCCATTGGATATATACACTAAATTCTCTACAGCCCAACGGACTCAATATTGATTGGGATCTGCGTTGTTTTCTTTAAGATCATCAGGATCATACAGTATGTTTCTAGGGTGAGTGCATTTAACATATCCTATGATAGGATTGTTCTAAACCTATGCAATTATTTACTTATTATGCCTAGAGCCTCTGTGACTATTTCCTTACTTTACCTGTCACCCTCTGTCTATCCCTGTCACCCTCTGTCTCACCCTGTCACCCCCTGTCACCCCCTGTCTCACCCTGTCACCCTCTGTCTCACCCTGTCACCCTTTGTCTCACCCTGTCACCCTATGTCTCACCCTGTCTCACCCTGTCACCCTCTGTCTCATCCTGTCACCCTCTGTCTCACCCTGTCACCCTCTATCTCATCCTGTCTCAACCTCTCACCCTGCCACCCTCTGTTTCACCCTGTCACACACTGTCTCCCTGTCACCCCTGTCACCCTCTGTCTCACCCTGTTTCCCTGTATCTTCTGAAGTAGGGGTTCCTCGGACCTGAAACCAACTCGGGTCAGCTCCGGAGACCCCCTGCACATCTACACTATGAAATACATGTATATTAAAAAAAGATTTAACAAACATCAATACACGACCACCTCCACCCTAACACATACAGTACAATACTGTGCAAAATTACTATTATCCAGATATGGATAATAGATTATTTGCCCATTATTAAACACTGTATTAGCATACCGAAATAAAGTAAATAAAAACAGTAGCCAGCTAATCCAAAGAATGCAAGCAGTAACAACATCAACAATGAATTAATTAAACCATTAACCAATTAAACCAATTAATTCCTAAACCAACTAAAAATGAATAGTAACACTAACCAATCAAACTAATGAATTACTACAAAATTAATGAATGTAAACATTAAAAGACAAACAAATAAATTCAAACAATATCTGAAATAACCATAAAACGCATTAGCTAACATAATACAAGATTAACTACAAACGAACACCAATCGCAAACATTTTATTACCATTAAGCAGGAACAAAACAATCAATAACATCCACATAAGAAATTGAAATTAATAAAACCAACAGCAATACCAAGCCACAAATGCCCCCCAAATATTGTCATAATAATGTATTAATCTGTACCCTAAAGTGGTACAGATTAATATATTATCAGTCAATGTGCCTCCCCCAAAAAATCAAAAAACACACCCAATGAAGAAACCTGTAAAAAGAGACATTTACAAACATTCAATATATTACTTACCATTAGAAGCGGTGGCCCTCCGACTCCCGGGGTAACAGGAAGCTCACGTAAAAAAACAGAATAGGTAGCTCTAACTAGACTATAATGACAGGGTAAGTAACTAGTTAAAAATGGATTGATAAATGCACATAAAAACAATAAATCTTATAAATTGCAATGCAAAAATATAAGTGGCTGCCGTTGATACAATTCTGACCCCCTGGTCAGAAAATTACTAGATGTAAAAAGAATACGTATCTGTGGCGCCTAACATATAAATATATGTGAAAAGGATATGTACAGCCAAGACTGATGGATGTGCAGATCTCAGGATGTCTCCAATTGGTGATATTCGTGCTTAAAAAAAAAACAAATAAAGTGCATAGCATAATGCCGTGTGATAAACATGACAAACATAACATGTAACAAACAGCTGAGATATCGACAGGTGAACAAATTAATTTAGCATTTAATAAAAAAACATATAAATGACATATAAAAAAATCACTAACAATAACATGAATTATCCATGAATTTGGTAACATTAAATAAGTCAAACTGATAAGTCTGCTTCAATGGTAGAATTGCCCACTCACCAGACAGATGAGGCAGGCAGTGGATATTTTTGAGAGTATCCCCTCTCCTCTGTGGCTTGGCGCAGCTGTGTGCATTGTTCCTCTGTTTTGAACAAGTTCCACGCATCGGCTGGTGTGTGGGCGGATCGCCCCTCTGGATACACTACTTAGAGTGTACAGTCAGCCTGTGAACGACAGCAACAGATTCGCCAAGAATTACGCAATTGTCTTGCAATCCGTGGCAGCAGATTCGATAAACAGCAGCCAATGGGGGTGATAAATCAGAAAATCAGCAGTATGATCAGCGTGACCACCCTACGCGTTTCAGAAGTGCTGCTTCCTTCTTCAGGGGAAGATAATTGTGTCCCGAAATGTCCTTTATATAGGTGGTTGGTTAAAAAATATAATTCACATGGTGGTAGTCCTGCACATGCGCACTCGCAGGTAAAAACGTTCTGCTCTTGCGCAACAGTTAATCAAAGACTGTGAATGAAAACTCAGCTGATAGAACAAACATACAATGAACTTAACATACGTATACATAAAACAAATAACATTTATACAATAAGTGCTACAAGTGAAATAATTATATATATATATCTTTATCATAATTCTTATTGATAATGAAAACAATATTACTCACAAATCTTGTGGTTAACTAAACTAATATCGTGAAGACATATGTGGTATGAAATATGATATGTGAAAAGATAATGAATGACCCTCTGAAATTTAATTCTTTATGGTCAATATCTATAATGTGATGTGAAAAGATAGTAATATAATTTAATTTATTTCTACATAGATATGTGTTATTATATCGAAGATATTTAATCGAAATATTTAATATTATATAGATTCCCAATTAAACCTGTGATATTAATAAAAATGTGAATATATAAACAAACTATACACGTCTATTTGTGCGTTTATGCTGTGTTACAAACTATCATGTGATTAAGTATAGTGATGTGTTTGAATTTTTCAATATGCATTGCATAATGTCTTTATTATCTTTATGTGTGTGTCATGTTCTACCCATGTGAACTGTACCCGAATGGTATGACAGCTGTGCATTCAATGTATCAATTATTATAGCAATATACATAGAATTTTAAACTGTATAGTCACAATAATATCAACTAAATAGAATACACTAAATTGAAATCACTTATGGAATAATGGATCAGCATGCAGAATTGTAAATAAGTAAAATTGTATTTTACAAGTATTTAATATACAATTTATGTGCCAACCAAGAAGGCCTTAAGATCAAACTCAATGTTGAGGCCTTGTGGGCATAGAGTACGAAGTTCGTAGATCCAATAGGATTCTCTCCTCCCCAGAAGGCTCACAACATTGCCCCTTCTCCAATGGGGTGTGATGGCCTCAATGGCCATACAAATGAGTTCCTTGGGATTCTGCCCGTGCACCTGAAGAAAATGATTAGACACACTATGTGTAATCAAGCCTTTTTTATGTTATATATATGTTCGTATTGACGTCGTTTGACAGATCTGGTGGTCATACCCACATACTGCAGACCACATGGACATTCAAGGAGATATATTACATAAGAGCTATTGCAAGTGCTATGTTGTTTTATTTTGTAAATGTTTGATGTATTGTTAGATGAAAACGAAAATCTTTTTGAGCTGTATTTGCAGGCAATACATCTATTGTAAGGGAAATATACATTGCAGGTAATATTAGTATGATGAGAGGGTCACAGCGATGGATAGCTTGGAGCCAGCTTTTGTCCTATATTTGGAGCATATCCACCAAATCTTTATCTTTTCTTAGAATAGGCCAATATTTTTTAATGGTCTTACGTATGGTACGAGCCATTTGGTTAAACTGAGTAATAAATGGTAAATCAGATGTTGTTTCTGTTTTTTTCTTTTTGTATTTCAAAAGACTGGATCTGTCCATCGCTGCAACCTCAGTTATAGTTTGATCTAACATGTGAGATGGATATTTTCTATTGATAAATTTGTGTTTAAGATCCTTAGCCTGGGTGTTGAATGTTTCTAAACTGGAGCTATTTCTTTTTAATCTAATTAATTGTCCTTTTGGTATATTATTAATCCAGGATGGGTTATGGTGACTGTTCGCATGTAAATAATTATTCGCTTGAACAGTTTTAAAAAATGTTTGGTGTGTAACAAATTATCCCTAATTAAAATAACTAAATCTAAAAATGTAATAGATGTATTGCTTGATGTAAATGTAAACTTAAGATTATAAATATTATCATTCATATAGTTTTTAAATAATTCTAACTGTTGTGAAGTGCCTTTAAGATGACTTCACTAAATCCAAGATGGCCGGCGTCACATGGTATTTCAGCCAATCAGAGTGTGGAATTGGTTCCCACGATCTGATTGGCTGAAATACCATGTGACGCGGCTTTGTGACATCATCTTAAAGGCAAATGAAGCACAGCCACTCTGATTGGCTGGCATCATTCCCTTTAAGTGATGTCATGTAAAAAAAAAACTAAAGTCAGAACATGGTTTTAACAGCCAATCAGGTGGCCCTATTTAAGGCCGTGACGCCTCATTTGAGCCCAAGAAGACGACGAGACAATATCGGTTGGGATTTACCATGGGTTTTTTTTTTGGATTGACAGATGAAGATAGAAGATAAAGAAGATCAAGAAATGGTGACAGATGAAGATAGAAGAAGGTGATTAAAGAAAGAAAAAAGAAGATTGGGGTACCTGATCCGAATCTTCATGGCGGATGGCATCGGATGCTGTTGGAGGCCTTCAAGGTACGTGAGCTTTCTGTTACCCCGGGAGTCGGAGGGCCACCGCTTCTAATGGTAAGTAATATATTGAATGTTTGTAAATGTCTCTTTTTACAGGTTTCTTCATTGGATGTGTTTTTTGATTTTTTGGGGGAGGCACATTGACTGGTAATATATTAATCTGTACCACTTTAGGGTACAGATTAATACATTATTATGACAATATTTGGGGAGCATTTGTTGCTTGGTATTGCTGTTGGTTTTTTTAATTTCAATTTCTTATGTGGATGTGATTGTTTGTTTTTTTCCTGCTTAATGGTAATAACATGTTTGTAATTGGTGTTCGTTTGTAGTTAATATTGTATTATGTTAGCTAATGCGTTTTATGGTTATTCCAGATATTGTTTGAATTTCTTTCTTTGTCTTTTAATGTTTACATTCATTAATGTTGTAGTAATTAATTGGTTTGATTGGTTAGTGTTACTATTCATTTTGAGTTGGTTTAGGAATTAATTGGTTTAATTGGTTAATGGTTTAATTAATCCATTGTTGATGTTGTTACTGCTTGTATTCATTGGATTAGCTGGCTACTGTTTTTATTTAGGTATGCTAATGCAGTGTTTAATAATGGGCAAATAATCTATTATCCATATCTGGATAATAGTTACTTTGCACATTATTGTACTGTATGTGTTAGGGGGGTGTCTTTAGTTAGAAATAATATTTAGTATTTTTGTAGGCACAATATTGGTACCGCAGGCCTGCGGGTACCCTTGGACTCCCACGGGGACCCCGGGATGGCCGCGGGGTCAGCTGGGACACCCGCACTACCCCCGGCCTCCCTCGGGGACCCCTGACTGTTGTATGGGTGTTGCGCATGCAAAAATGTAAAGCAAGAAATTTTTCTAAGTCCAGCTTTTTATGCTTCTACCTTGAGCTGACGTGTTCTGTTGAACGCAACTTTCGCGTATGCTAAGGTTACGTAGCTTAGTGCATCCCGCTTAAGGGCAGAATTTAACGCAAACAGGGTAACGAACGAGCAAAGTTGGACTTAGAAAAATTTCCTGAAAAAGTCAGTTTTAGAGCGAAAATGCCTGTTTGCGTGGCTTAGTGCATAGTGTTCAGCGCAACATCACGTTCTAAGAGCACTTTGCGCTCTAAAAACGACTTAACGGAGCTTAGTGCATGACCCCCAGAGTCCTTTCTGCATTACAAATACAGACACTCGAATTTCACAAACATTTCCCTTTGATTTTTTGCCATTATTTACACTATTAGTAACCAATATAATATTTTTTATATTTTTCCCTGCTACAATTTTTTTCTGTTTGATTCTCCAGCAGGAAATGATTGGAGCAGCAGAATTTTGAATAGATTTTCTTATAAAAAACATTCCAAATTTTAATTATGGTTTAACGATCTCTGGAGTTTAATCTTTTGTGCCAGCATTTTTTTGACCTGCCTTCCACGGGCACTTAAAAATATTCAACCACTAAGTTTTAGTGTCAAGGAAGGGCTAATACAAAAGCATAGTTCGGCCCTAAAACTGCCATCAACAGTCATCATTAAGACATAAGAATACCAACCAATACGTTTTATGAGGTCTGGCCCGATGTGCGGAGGATAGGTTTGGAAACCATAAACATAATCAAAGAGTTATGTGAAAGGCCATATCCCACATTACAGAGATTAGAACATTGCAAACTACAGAAAGGGAGAAGGGTTAATCTACGCTTATTGTGCCAGCGACGCCGACGTCAGGCTACGGTCGCAGGAAAAATCAAATTGAGATGACTTCAATTGATCGCGACCAAGCTGTCGCTCTGTCACGCCATCGCATCACGCTTACTATAAGCGCACGAGACAATGGCAATGCATTTGTTTTGACGCGACATTGAGTCGCTGTCGCCGTCACTATAAGCGCAGCCTTAGGATGGCTAAACTTTTGATACGCACTGACCAGCTCAAGCAATGAGGGAAATTGTATATTACATTATTGCCAGTCAATTGGTTACCATTGCAGAAGCTTTTAAATTTTAAACATGAAAAAATGGTGCATGAAGCATTATTATACTGCCTGCTGCTATACTTTACTGTTTAAGAAACTAACAAGAATGGTCAATGACAAACTCCACTATATATTTCATGTAGTATTATTTATGTTATGTAGGAGTTAAGTCTTTTCTAATCTACTATACTAATGAAATGAGATCACAAAGAAATTAGACATTTAAACCCTGACTGAACTAATGTGACAAACAGTCCCCCTACACTGTTTAAATGTCACTACTGAATTCAGCATCCACAGTTCAAACCATTCTCTATATAAAATATGCAATATACAGTGAAGCTTGATAAATTAATTGGCCACCTCTCATTATATGCTTATTTATCAATTACCATACTCGGAGGAAAATATAATGTTGTATCATTAAGAAATACAAGTATTTATAAGTATGTGGAAATGTCCTTGGATTCCTATTAGGCATACTGTAATAACTTATCTTTGTCAGTAGGTAACATCAATTGGCAAATCAGGAATGTTTAAACTATATGCAACAATGACAGTATAAAACATAAATAAACCTCTTGTGAAAAAACAAAACATTTATCCTAAAAAAAAAAAATTATATATTGTTTCTTTGTTTTCCATCGCAGTCCTCCAGTGCATGGTTCACCCTTGGGCTCCCCACTCGAGCTCCTAAGTACAAAAAATTAAGTACAGAGGGATTCTGTATTGTGCAGTAATGTATATTGGACAACATAAAAGAATATGTGCACTCACAAGATTTTAGATTACGGTGGTGGGTTTAGCAGATCCACAGTAGATAAAGGCCAGGCAGTGAAAAGACACTAGGAAACACATTTCCTGATGCACCCTGATATCAGAGCAGTATCATTTATTGATACTGTACAGTTATTTTGTGACTGCAATTATACTATTATGTTGTACTATTTAATTAAGTAATAATCCCCGAAGGACAGGGCCCTTAATGCTTAAAGTTGTGGAGTTGAACGCCTTAGGCAACAGTTATGATAGGTTACATGTTTTATTACATTTTATAAATTTTTTTTTTTTTTTATTAACCATCCCCTTTAATCCACAAATCTCTCCATCTGCTCAACACCCACTTCAGAAACTTCTTCCCACCAATTTTAGATCCACCCTGTTAACTTCAGAAGTCCCCTTGCTGTTTCCACAGACCCCCGGTCAGACAAACGCCCCCACACAGCTCAGCAAGACTAGTACTGCTATGCCAGCATTTATTCTAAAACTTCTCTGAGCCATTGTCGTTGCATCTTCTGTATTGTACGCGCTATAAATTTTGCATCCCCTGTGTTCATGCTGCATTCACGCCGCCCGGCACCCACGATTAATCCGCGATTGATCTGTTTAATTATAATGGTTTGGGATTTAATTGGGGGCAATTCTTTGCGTATCCGCCAGGTGGCAGATATTCATGAATTGTAATGAATTCTAATGTGTACACTACTTGTGCTACAGTAATGTGTCAACTTGCAGGTGTTTAAAAAAAAAAACAAGATAATGTATAAACCAAGTCTACCACAGAGGTCCATTGTGAATTGACCTTGGTACTGAAGAAGTTAATGTATCAATTTAGGCATTTCATACTAAAAACTCAATGCTCTGTGTCTTTTTTACATTCTTTCTCCTGTCCTGCACAATTGGTGACCGGACGCAATGAGTACCCAGCAGTACGTGTGCAAAAGACCTGACTGTACTTGTGCATTTTTAATATGCTCTGCAATTAATGCAGCAGATGATAAAATGGCCAAAGTTGCTGAAATCTATGAATATTTCATCGCAAAGTATGAGTTTTACAAATTTTCACCTGATGCTCGTGGGTGGAAGCGGGCAATAAGGAAAAAGTTAAGTAGCAATCCGTGTTTTTTCGTATTGCCCCTGCACACAGATTAGAGGAGGGTATTGGTGCCTGATGCCAGATTTTTCCATTATCTTTGATCATGGAGACTTCAAAAGGAGAAAGGTCAAGTTTAATCCAAATAAGATTCATCAATCCCAGGCCAGCAATGTAACAGTGCCTGTGCCGGTGCCAGCACCGGCTTACAATAATGGTCCAACCATCAGTGAAAATCTGGTGACTGGCAACCCTTGCTATCTGTCCCCGCCAGGATACCTGCTAAACTTCCAGCCTGAGCCTGATTTCACATACAGATAACAGTAAGCTTGCATGTACCAAAAAGATTTCCAGCTTAATCAGCTGTCAACTACAGGTGTAGCAGACCCGCTGTCACCTGTCAACTACATGTATAATGAAGACTACAGGAGTGACAGTGGCTCATCACACCCATTTGGCAAAGTCTCTAATGAAGGTAAATACAGTATAATTTACTACAATAACTACCTGTATTACACAACCTGTATTATACTACCTGCAGTTCAAACTGCCGTATTTTATTATTTTTTTTAAATATCAATACATTATGCACACAGACAAGTGATTAGTTACTGCAGATCGGTCCATTCTCCTTTAATCAATCGCTTTGCTCGTGGTTTTTTAGTTCTATTATTTTATTCACAATTCTAGAAAATGTAGTCCAGCAATATGATTAACTGAGCAGTTACTACAGTAGATAATAACAATTGGTGGACAGATAGGAGCATGCGTGTATGTCTCATGGTACCTTGTTGAAACGCATATGCGTAGCATCACATCCCCATCCCCCACCCAAATCGCACAAAAAAGTCTTACTACAGTGACAAGACAACGGTAATGCAACCACTTATCAACACACACACCCTGAGCCATTCATAAAAATTCTTGTAGCCTTCTTGAAGGAACCATTATGTGAAATGTAATACTTACAGTATGTTTTATATTTTATAAAAGGTGACACAATAAAACAATTTAAAAAAATCAATTAAAATTTTTTTTGGGTAAAAACATTATTTTTGAACAACAGAACAATAAAGCAGCAGCAATAACGGAAATATATAATATACTGTACCAGTAATAATTTTATTTTTCCTCAGAAAAGAAACTTTGTCATCAAGCGGAGAAAGGCAAAAAGGAGGGATTTTGTTGGACCTACAGTATAATATCGCTTTTTTTTAAATGTTGCTTGCGCATTGATGAATCTGATTTAAAAATCCAAATACTGTAGGCAACAATTTAGTGACAGTGCAATTTTTATTGATTAGGATAGAATAATTGTGAGCTTTATTGAAAACCTTAAACAGTATGCTGCTGTTTTCATATTCAATATTTTTTTACATACTGTACAGCAATACACTTACATGTTTAATTAACTCTTATAAGAACCACCCAAAATAAAAATGTATAATCTTTTATTCTATACAGTATGTATTTATTCTAAAGTATATGTATTCTATATGTATTGCTTTAATACTGTTTTGATTTAATGCACCTGCGTGTATGCCTCGTGGAACCTTGTTGAAACGCATATGCGTGACATCACATTTATCGCATGCGTGTATGTGAACAAGAGACACCACACATCCCCCCCGCCCGAGCCATTCATGAAAATTCTTGTAGGCTGATAAGCCCTTACTGTGGAACGAATCCTCCCCAAAAACATTCCTTTGTTTTTTTTTTACTAACTAATCCCCACCCACCTCGCACGCAAAGTCTTACTAACAAGACAACGGTAATGCAACCACTTATCAACAACCCCCCCGCCCCCCTGAGCCATTCATGAAAATTCTTGTGGCCTTCTTGAGGGACTGACTGATTTTAACCAACCATTATGTAAAATATTATACTTATGTTTTATAAAAAGTGACACAATGAAACAATTTTAAAAAATCAACTTTATTTTTTTTTTGAGTAAAAACATTATTTTATAACTTTTGAACAACAGAACAATCAAGCAGCAGCAAAGTTGATCCCCAACTGTCTGTCCTTCCAGAAATGATAACTTATATGCCTCAAAAGGCCATTGATGGTGTCTCTCACGGTTCTCATTAAATGATCGGTAACATTAAAATAGCGCTGCACTTCCTTCAAAATTGTTCTCCTTAAATATTCTGGCAGAGCCTTCTTGATTTTATTCAATTCATAATTAACGTTGTGGGTCCACCCGCTGTACACCTCATAACTGACGTGGTGTTAAAAGATGGACAGCGCATATTTCTGGGCTAGACCAGCACTTCCGATCTTGTATTTCTCCTGGACTTGCTAGGGCAGGTCGCGCAAGATGATGTCTGGCAGCGTTTCAATGGAAGCGTTTGTGCTTCTGGGAGTGGGTGTGTTTCTGGAAGCGGGTGTGCTTCTGGGAGTGGGTGCGCTTCTTGCAGCGAGCGAGGGTAGGTGGTCTGGGAGGATGCTTTCCTCCTGTCGTAGTGGCCTTATCGGGGTTGTCATCTCCTGTCGTGTTCTTACCTGGGTTGTCATCTCATGCTCATCAATGGCATACAGGTACACGTCCAGGCCACCCTCCTGCTCCTGCGTCTGACATAAAGGGCCAGGAACTCCAAGCAAAGAATTTATCCCCGCTATGTTACTATCCATCTTCTCCATGTTCCTCTCCATCTTCTCCATATTCCTCTCCATCTTCTCCATACGCCTATCCATATTTAACATGGTCTCCAAATGATAATCAATCTTTTGCACCATAGAGTTGTCAGGGATATCGACACAACTTAAACCATTCAGCATGCCGGCGAATGAGCTGGATTGGTGCGAGGAGTGCTGTTGACATCTGTGTGGATGAGTGCTGGAGCGGATGAGATAGGGGTTCCCAGCAGAGCATTGTAGGGGATGGGTGCTGGAATAGGTGACCTGGGGGTTCCCAGCAGAGCATCGTAGGGGATGGGTGCTGGAATGGGAGACCTGGGGGTTCCCAGGACAGAAGCGTCGTGGATGGGTGCTGGTGGATTTCAAATGTTTTGCTTTCTTTGTACGTCAGTGAATTTCTTCTTTACATAATAAGGCCCAGGGTTCTTAGCCTTTGGAGTCGTCAGAACATTTTCTTTATTTTCCTTTGCCTTTCGATTTGGCTTTGGCTTGGAAACAGCTTCTGCCTTTCACTTTTTTGTGGTTGGCCTGGCAGAAGCAAGCAGCTTCCTGCATCCGTAGAATCGGGGGTGATCCATGGAAGCAGATGGCATAATGCACAATGCAGTATCTTGACAAGGTCAAGTTCAGATAGAGATCAGCGTGTGGGAGTCTATGCAATTTGTGTCACCTTTTATACACTGTGGGGCTTATGCAGAGAGCTACTTTAATGAAAGCCGCAACGGCAATAAAGTCACCACATTATTGCCGTTTATGTTCGCCGTATGCAGGATACTCCTTTACCCCTGGGAAAACTTAGGGGCCTATCCAGAGAACTACGAGAATGGCCATTCGCCAGACTTAAAACTCTCCATGCGCATATCTGTGAGAGGAATCCGTCAGAGAGATGGCGAGCCCTGGCGAGAATGGCTCCGCTGGCGAGATCTGTCAGCAGAGAGCGAGATCCGCCTCTCTCTGCACAAATCTCGGCGGCAAAAAAAATGTGTACATATCAATAGGATTGCTATTGTAGATGTGCAGGGGGTCTCCGGGGATGAACCGCGTTGGTTTTATGTCCGGGGACCCCCTGCTTCCCGAGATACAGGCCCCGTTATAAGGTGCCGGTATCTCCTATGCATTGAGATAGCCCGATCACGTGACGCGGGACATTTCCATTCATAGGAGATACTGGCACCTCATAAAGGTGCCTGTATCTCGGGAAGCAGGGGGTCCCCGGACATAAAACCAATACGGTTCATGTCCAGAGACCCTCTGCACATGTACACTAATAATAAAAATACAGTAATGCTGCTTCATTACCTTACTGGCTATCCGTTAAGGCAATGAAGGGGTTAAGTCACAGTAGCATGTTTATTGGGGACAATGGCCCCCAATAAACATTGCAATACACAGCACAATCAGGCTCTGTGCCCCCAACAACACCTAAACCCCCCTTTTATACATAACCCATAGTAATTTTTTTAGGCACAGGAATGATACTATAGGCTGGCGGTGGCCCTCGGGTGTTGCTTGCAGTATCAAGTCTGTGCCCAAAAAAATTATTACAAGACACATAAATACTTTAACATAAATACACCCCACCATCCTACCCACCCCTGTGAGGCATAACCACCATCACCCCCAACACACCGGGAGGCCTACCTTCCATCCCTTGGGGACAATACCCCCTACCCCCAATACCCACATTCAAAACAATACACACACCCGCAAGAAGCATAACAATTATTAAAAAACTATACATAACCCACCCACACCATATAGCAAATATATTGTGGTGTTACTTAACCCCTTCATAACAATAACGGTTAATAAGCGCTAAAGTAATTAATGGGGTAAGCCACCCTTTACCCATTCATCTGTAGAATGGCTTCATCATTCTCTTTATATATATATATATATATATATATATATATATATATATATATATATATATATATATATGTATGATTAAAAAGAGCCCACTAACGCGTTTCACCCACTAAGGCTTCTTCACGCGTTAGTGGGCTCTTTTTAATCATTGCTGCTGCTGACCCTGCCTGCCTATACTCGTTTTTGAACTATGCAAACGTCCTTCATTCATGGACATTATTCTGTGGACTGTGCTGACCTATGACTGCAGTGCCATATTACTAAGGAGCTGAGTATCATTCCAATCCCCTATGTTTCCCATTACTTTGATTTATGTATTTGGGTCACTGAAGTATCTCTATTATATGTCTCCTTTGTTATAATATCATATTAATGGCAATAGGCTGATTAGCTGCTGTTATCCTATATTTTGCCATTGGTATAGCCCACATGTTATTCTCTCTGCATTTTTGTATATTTTTCCCTGTAGACTCATGATATCTCTTATCTTAGTATCTCCTATATGACCGGCGGTCTGTATTTTTCATTGTGGGAATTATGTTCCCCCAGTGATCTATCACTCTAGGATATCAGATTATTCATACTGGGTTTATTATATTGCATTTGAGTTATTTTTTGTTTTTTTCCACATGTTTCTTACATTTAGTCAGGCAGGCTCTCCAGTTAGTTGTTTGTGTTTTTGATTTAATAAATTACCTTTTCTACTATTGCATACATTTGTCTGAGTGGTTTTTAGAGGTTTTCTTTTTTGTGTTTCCATATTCATTATTTTCCTCTAGCACTATCTAGCAGTTTACATTCTTCCTGCGATATCTTTTCAGATATATTCTTAGTCTGAGTAAGTTAGGTTTAGACACTGCAATATTTATTGGTAGTTGATGCGGTATTCACCTTCTGTGTATGTCATATATATAAATATATATTTATATAAATATATATATATATATAACAGAAAAAGAAAGCAGCGCCTCTGGATTAAATAATACAACAATAAAATAGTGAATAATCCGTGCTATAGATATATCAATGGTAAAAATATATCCAAATAATATTAACTAATAATAATAGTGATTCCCTAAATATTATTAAAGCACAAATTAATCCTAAAACTGTAAACAATATAGAGATATACACACACTAACAAAATGAATATAAAAAATGTATATAAATAACAACATAAAAAGCACAGAAAAAAGTGTAATAAACCAGTCCTCAGATAATGTTCCAAAAAATAAGTGCTGGTGCAGAGGGTCTCCGGCTGCTTTCAATATGGACAAACCACGTCCACAGGAAATCTTAAGGAAAAAAAAGAGGAGAGAGCGCACGCCCATAGCGTAAAATAGTAAATTTAATGAGGGGAAGGGGAGGAAGGGGGGTAAAAAATGCACTTACAAAAGTACAATAAAAATAAGCATTGCGTGATTATAATCACCACCATCCGGTTACTACTGCATCATCTTGGGGCAATCCCAGTCTCAAGGCATAAAGGATCGACATCCCAGCAGGTATCCAGGCCAGTAGATGCTGTATAAGAGTCCAAGAAAGTGGCTCCGTGTTCACAAGCCTCTGTAGCACTAGCGCATGGATCGGTCCACTCCAGCGCTTGGTAATGACGTAATGTCAATGCGTCCAACGTGATGACGCTCCCTGACGCGTTTCATCACTCACGGGTAACTTTTTCAAAGGGAAGTGTGGAGAAGGGGAAGGTCCGGTATTTATATACAAAATCCAATGTGTTAATTAGATGGAACGCCCCAACTCAGCTGGAAAAGTGCTTCGTGCTATCTACAAGTATAACCACCAATGAATATATATAAAATACACGTAATTAGATAAAAACCTATAAGAATTGGAGGAGATGGAGTATAATGATGGAAGGAAGAGGGGGAGACCCAAACAATGGATGACACAGAACAGCAGAGGAAGTCGCACAGGAAGAGACGTCCAAGGAACCATTAGACAAATGTGCCGACATCTAGGCATTCGTTAAGTCCACCCGGGCTTAAAGTGCCCAATTGGTGGATCCAGAAAGTTTCCCGCCTGCAGAGAGTCTTGAACCGGTCGCCACCTAGAGCACACGGTGAAATTGTCTCAATTCCCATTACTTTCATAGTCTTAGGATCCTGCTGATGGAATAATTTGAAGTGTCAAGAAACACTATGGGAATTGAGACCTCTGATTACATTTCTCCTGTGCTCCAGGAAACGCGTGCCAAGAGTCCTAGTGGTGCGTCCAACATATTTTAGACTGCACCCACACTCAATTAAGTACACAACATAGGTGCTGAGACAATTAATAGAACTACTGATGGCATGTGTAGTACCTCTGCTTAGAGAACACACTTGTGTCTGATTCAAGAGATGCCTGCAAGTAATACATCGACTACAGCCACATGGGTGATTACCCTGTGGACCCTTGTAAATCTTGGTATTAGTTAGAGTCGAGAAGGACCTGAGTCTAGTAGGAGCTAGCATACTCTTAATGCTTCTAGCCTTCCTGTACACTACAGTAGCTCTATCAGGCAGAACGGACCTTAAATGGGGGTCACACTTGAGAATAGACCAGTGATCATTGAGGATTTTATTAATAGATTTAAATGACTGGTTGTAGGTGGTTATAAACCTCACTGAAGCCACCTCCGTATCGGTAGTTACCACTGGGGTATCATAACTTAAGCGTATCCCCTTATCCTGTTTCTTTTTAGACTTATTTAATAAAGCTGATCTGTCAAAGGAGCTCACCCTGCTGAGAGAGTCGGAAATCAAATCAGGATCATATCCTTTGGAAATGAACTTGTTTCCAAGTGAAACAGATTGGTTTTTGAAATCAATATCCCTTGTGCAGTTCCTACGTAGTCTGTGAAACTGCCCCAAGGGAATATTGTCGAGCCATTGCTTGTGATGATTACTGGACGCATGAACATAGCTATTGACAGACACAGACTTGAAATGTGTGGTGGTGATAATATTCAGGTCTGTGTCTATACTAAGGGCCAAATCCAGAAAGACAGTGGACATATTATTGATTTCAAATGTAAATTTTAGTCCAAACAGATTGTCGTTGAAGGAACTCAGAATACCGGATAGAACCGACTCTTCCCCATCCCAAATCATAATGATGTCATATATGAAGCGGCCATAGTACACGAGACCCGCCCCAAGCATGGTGTTTTGCCACACAAAGGACTCCTCCCAGTGCCCCATAAAGAGGTTGGCATAGCTGGGAGCGAATCTCGTGCCCATGGCCGTTCCACAGATTTGCAAGTGATAGTTGTCTTCAAATAAAAAATAATTGTGCGTGAGGATAAAGTGAATGCTTTGTAAAATAAAGTGCTTGTGCTTTTCCGGAAACAATAAATCCGTGTCCAGCCAGTATTTGATTGCTTCTAACCCCCTGGCATGCTCAATGCAGGTATAAAGTGATGTGACATCACATGTCGCCCATAGATAGGTAGATTTCCACCTAATGTCAGAAATGGAGTCGATGACATGGAGCGCATCCCTAATATGGGACCTGAGCCTGGCTACATAGGGATGGAGAAAATAATCAACATATTGGGATAGGCCCGATGTCATTGACTCCACGCCCGAAACTATGGGTCTGCCAGGGGGATTGGACAGGGACTTATGCACCTTGGGTAAGTGATAAAAAATGGGAGTGCGTGGATGTGAGGAAAACAAAAATTTAAACTCAGATTTGGAAATGATCCCATCACCCAGTGCAGTGGTAAGGAGTTCCTTCAACAACAACTGGTAGGTGTCCACTGGATCGGACTCTAACAAAGTGTAGGAAGCCAAGTCACCCAAGAGTCTGCGTGCCTCGAGGAGATACGCCGATAAGTCCTGGATGACTATGCCTCCCCCCTTGTCGGCCTGTCGGATAACCACATCATGATTCGCCTTTAGCTTGTTCAATGCGTCCAGCTCACCTCTGGTAAGATTGTGATTAAGTTTGGTTGGTTTAGCACACAATGACTCGAAGTCACGTAAAACCAAATTGTAGAACGTGTCCACAAATCCCCCCTTGGATTGGTAAGGGAAGAAGACTGACCTAGGTTTAAAAGGTGAGTGTATAATATTACAATCTTCCTCTAAGTCTACCACCACAAACCTGGTTGGATGAATGGACAGTTCGAAGTTATCAATGGATGATGATGATCCCGATAATGAGTCCGACTCCCTCAGCAGCGAAGTGAGCGCATCAATACAGACTGTTTCCTGTGTATTAAAGACAATAGCAGGGTCATTAGATTTGATATTAGTATCCTGAATCTTGAAGTATCTATTCAAAGTCATTTTTCTAATGAAACTATTCAAATCAATGAACAGCTGGAATAAATTGGGGCCCGTGTTAGGGGCAAAAGAAAGACCACTCTCTAATAACGACTTTTCACAATCTGTCAATACAATGGATGAGAGGTTGAATATACTACTACTCTCTAATGGTATACCTACTCTTCTTCTGTTTTCCTTCTTCCTCTGGACGACTCTGCCTGCCCTAACTCCTCTGCTCCTCTTTTTCCCTGACCCGAAGGCCTGTTTGGGGCCTCTTGGTCCCAGAGGGGATAATGCTTGTCTGGATCTCTCCCTTTCGCCCTCCCCTCCTGCCTCGGAGTCCTGTCTAAAAAATGGGCTGACCTGTTAGTGGTATTGGGTTCTTTGGACCTGGCCCCTCTACCAATGTCAGCTGACGCCCCATCCGCATCCCGCACACCAGGGCCCCCAGATCCCCCCAATGTTTCCCCGGGAAGAGGCTCAACCTCGAGGACCGTATAACCTCCACTTGTGTGGAAATGTGGGGGGCCACTGGAGGAACTACGAGATTCGCTCCCAGCTATGCCAACCTCTTTATGGGGCACTGGGAGGAGTCCTTTGTGTGGCAAAACACCATGCTTGGGGTGGGTCTCGTGTACTATGCCCGCTTCATAGATTACATCATTATGATTTGGGATGGAGAAGAGTCGGTTCTATCCGGTATTCTGAGTTCCTTCAACGACAATCTGTTTGGACTAAAATTTACATTTGAAATCAATAATATGTCCACTGTCTTTCTGGATTTGGCCCTTAGTATAGACACAGACCTGAATATTATCACCACCACACATTTCAAGTCTGTGTCTGTCAATAGCTATGTTCATGCGTCCAGTAATCATCACAAGCAATGGCTCGACAATATTCCCTTGGGGCAGTTTCACAGACTACGTAGGAACTGCACAAGGGATATTGATTTCAAAAACCAATCTGTTTCACTTGGAAACAAGTTCATTTCCAAAGGATATGATCCTGATTTGATTTCCGACTCTCTCAGCAGGGTGAGCTCCTTTGACAGATCAGCTTTATTAAATAAGTCTAAAAAGAAACAGGATAAGGGGATACGCTTAAGTTATGATACCCCAGTGGTAACTACCGATACGGAGGTGGCTTCAGTGAGGTTTATAACCACCTACAACCAGTCATTTAAATCTATTAATAAAATCCTCAATGATCACTGGTCTATTCTCAAGTGTGACCCCCATTTAAGGTCCGTTCTGCCTGATAGAGCTACTGTAGTGTACAGGAAGGCTAGAAGCATTAAGAGTATGCTAGCTCCTACTAGACTCAGGTCCTTCTCGACTCTAACTAATACCAAGATTTACAAGGGTCCACAGGGTAATCACCCATGTGGCTGTAGTCGATGTATTACTTGCAGGCATCTCTTGAATCAGACACAAGTGTGTTCTCTAAGCAGAGGTACTACACATGCCATCAGTAGTTCTATTAATTGTCTCAGCACCTATGTTGTGTACTTAATTGAGTGTGGGTGCAGTCTAAAATATGTTGGACGCACCACTAGGACTCTTGGCACGCGTTTCCTGGAGCACAGGAGAAATGTAATCAGAGGTCTCAATTCCCATAGTGTTTCTTGACACTTCAAATTATTCCATCAGCAGGATCCTAAGACTATGAAAGTAATGGGAATTGAGACAATTTCACCGTGTGCTCTAGGTGGCGACCGGTTCAAGACTCTCTGCAGGCGGGAAACTTTCTGGATCCACCAATTGGGCACTTTAAGCCCGGGTGGACTTAACGAATGCCTAGATGTCGGCACATTTGTCTAATGGTTCCTTGGACGTCTCTTCCTGTGCGACTTCCTCTGCTGTTCTGTGTCATCCATTGTTTGGGTCTCCCCCTCTTCCTTCCCCCCCCCCACCTCCTTTCCCCCCCCCCTCTTCCCCCCTCTCTTTCCCCCCCCTCTTCCCCCCCCCTTTTCCCCCCTATAGTCCTACACTTTTATTAGTAGTTACTAGTAGTTAACATTTGGTTCTTTGTGTCTTAACACGTTATACACCAATTAGCACACCTTTAATCACTCACATATACATCACCAATTTATGTTTTCAATATTATTAATGTTAATTATATTATAAAATATCATAGTTCGTTAATAGTGATTGATAGTTTAAATATTATTGTCATTCTACACTGATTCATATACACTCAATGTATACATCACTGAACACACCACACTTATACAGTATATATTTGTTTCATTATAGGTGATATCATCACTCTACTGTATTGTGGATATCCACCAATTCCCTCCAGACATCTTGCTTTGTTCGTGGCATATAGACTCCCAATACTAATGTCCCCAATTATTCCTACAGTTACACTTGGTTATTCATGGACTCATCATGTGTCTTTTCCCTTGATTCTGATATCATCATTAGATAAGAAATTACTGGTTCGAATTCATATCTTATATAAAGGGTTAAGAATTTGTTTTGATTATCTAATATATTGTTTTATTTATTTTTCATTTATATATGTGTATATATATTCTTTTTTTATATTTTTATACTGTATATCTTTCTAAATATATATTTTTTTTTTTCCTTTTTATGTTTTCAGTTCTGGTATATTTGGAATTGTTTATATATATATAAGCCCTTTATGGGAATTACACTATTATACATGTATGCTATTAGGGGTTAATAATTAACCCATATTGTTTCATGTTAGTGAATGGATACATAATATTTTTCCTTATATGTGTTCAATGTTAGTTTTTTCTTTTTTTAGCTTACATTCATTACATTATATATAGGATACAGTAAGTATATTCCCTTTAGGTATAGCATTTTATAATTTTATAATTTGCGGTTTTCATTTATACTCCATCTCCTCCAATTCTTATAGGTTTTTTATCTAATTACGTGTATTTTATATATATTCATTGATGGTTATACTTGTAGATAGCACGAAGCACTTTTCCAGCTGAGTTGGGGCGTTCCATCTAATTAACACATTGGATTTTGTATATAAATACCGGACCTTCCCCTTCTCCACACTTCCCTTTGAAAAAGTTACCCGTGAGTGACGAAACGCGTCAGGGAGCGTCATCACGTTGGACGCATTGACATTACGTCATTACCAAGCGCTGGAGTGGACCGATCCATGCGCTAGTGCTACAGAGGCTTGTGAACACGGAGCCACTTTCTTGGACTCTTATACAGCATCTACTGGCCCTGGATACCTGCTGGGACGTCGATCCTTTATGCCTTGAGACTGGGATTGCCCCAAGATGATGCAGTAGTAACCGGATGGTGGTGATTATAATCACGCAATGCTTATTTTTATTGTACTTTTGTAAGTGCATTTTTTACCCCCCTTCCTCCCCTTCCCCTCATTAAATTTACTATTTTACGCTATGGGCGTGCGCTCTCTCCTCTTTTTTTTACATAAAAAATATATGTAAAATTTAGGTATGATTAAGCAATCTACAATGAAATGGGAAAGGATATGCATGTATTAAATTTACTATTTTACGCTATGGGCGTGCGCTCTCTCCTCTTTTTTTCCCCTATATATAAGCTGAAAACCTCCAATGAGAGTGGGGCTGCGTCAACGTCACGGGAGATTGGCCCAGCGACGTCACTGCCGCGCCTCCCTCAGTCTCCCCCCACCTCCGATCGCGGACGCTGGCTCGCCTGTATGTGCATGGAATCGCACAGCTTCTGCAGGCGAGCCTCAGCGTCAGCGCGGTGAAGCACGGCTCCCCCCCTCTATGGCCCGGGCCTAAGAAAGCTTCAATACATATGTATGCTGTTGACACAATCTCATATGCACACAGCCATAGCTTCTCCGACCTTGAACATTGTCACATGGGATTACAACCAATGAGATCGTGGAAACTAAATGAACGATCTCATTGGCTGTAGTCCCATGTGACGGTGCCATTTTGGTTTTGTTGACGTCATGTTAAAGGTAAATGAAGCACAGCCATTCTGATTGGCTGGCTTCATATCCTTTAACTGACGTCATCATTTGTGTTAGCCGTATACAAAATCACATGCTTTTCACGGACCAATCAGGACCGTGAGAAACATTTGATGCAAAATGTGACGTCATAGGCCTATAAAAGCCTATGTCGTCTCATTTTCCAGCTTGACGCCGTGGGGAGAGGACCTCCCCTCAGAAGAAGATGGACCTGCGTCACAGAAGAAGAAGCCAGAAGACCTCGAAGACAACGCAGAAGGTAAAGAAGACCCCGAAAAGAAGACCACAGACAGTATGGATTATAAAGACAAGAAAGAAGACACCACATTGGATTACAAAGGTTTATTATTTTATGGGTTGCTGGTTCCTGTCTTTGGATTTGTTGAAGACATAGCGGTTTCCCCTGAAGTCTGTCATTGGTCATCTAATGGTAAGTAAAGTCAAGAAATGTATTTTATTGAAGTTGTATTTTTTTTTTTTTCTCAAAAATCAGATGATTTTTTTTAATGTTCAATTCATGGCCATGTATGTATATATATCCCTCTGGAGCTATATACATACATGTTTATTAACGGGTGGTTTTTCAAATGTTTATTGCATTTGGTCCTGTATTATACAACTCTTATCCCTGTTTGCTTACTATTGTGTGTGTGAAATGTTATGTAGATTTACTTTTCTCATTTAATATGATGATGATTGCATGGGTATATGTTGGGACCCTGCCTTAATGGTTTAATGTGGCTTATTTGGTGCATTTAGATTGTGTACGATCGTGTTAGTTAGAAATAAATTTGTTTTTGCAATGGTTTTGTGTTTGCATAGCAATCTTGAATAGTGTTTTTTGTTTAGATTTGCTTGTAATGTTTTTCGGATGGCATTAATTGTGTGTTGGTAATGTATTATTGTCGACATGCTTTGTTTATATAGAATGTTTACTTTCAATCGTGTTTTTGTTTTGGACCATTGATTGCAATTGTGTACATGATGGAAATATTATTTGCTTCATGTACATATTGTTCAATTGTAAGTTTTATACTACTGCGGCCAAGTTTATTCGAGCATTTGCCCGTTCTTGGCCGCAGCAGTAGCCTGGCGCGCGCCCGAGGGTGACGGGCGTGCGCCGAAGCAGCGGAAGAGCGCCCTCCGATCGGGGCGCTCTCCCTACAGCTGCCGGGTCCGCCGGGTCCCCCGGAACCCCCTGCCGCCGTCCCGCGATCGCGGGACACCAGGGCTCCCTCGGGGAGCCCTGGACGCGCGTGCAGGGGGCGCAGGCTCCCGAAGACGCGTGACCGCACGTCTATGACGCGCGGCACGCCGAGGGGCGGCCACTAGCAAGCCGGGAAATCTCCCGGCTTGCGGTACCGGCCACACTTTAATAAAGTGTGTCGGTAGTGTAGCAATTTACTCTTTACTGCTTTGGATAGGTGCTTGCAGTATTCTCTGATGATATGTGTTTTTATTTTCATTTGGATTTGTTTTTAATTTGGCAATAATGTTGTCAATTGCAGATCGGATGTTTTACATTGCTACATGCATATCCTTTCCCATTTCTTTGTAGATTGCTTAATCATACCTATATTTTACATATATTTTTAAAGATATATGTAACATTATATATATATGTAGAGGTATCAGTACCGTGTTAGCCGAGCTTCAATAATCAAAAAATAAATAGATGATACCGTTCTGTGGCCAACGAAATGCTTTTATTTGTGCGAGCTTTCGAGATACACTGATCTCTTCTTCCGGCGATCTTACAATGAATGAAGCAAGGGTATACTTAAAAACAGTGTCTCTTGGAATGTTATCTGTGCTGGTCCTTCCCCTGGTGTGGATGTGTTTTATGGCTAGAGGTGTCAAAAGGTTCCTAAAAGCAAGTGAAGAAAGAGTGTGTATGTGTTTCAGTGTGAATAAAAATGAATGGAGAGCCCACAGTATATACAGTGCTTTACAAAAGGTGTGTGTGGAGTGGGAGTGGATATAAATGGTGTGGGTGGGTGTGGAAATGTGAGCGTTTGTAGCACAAGTAAAAGTGTGTGTGGATACCTTGTGGTCCCTATTGGTGTATAGGGATGGAAAAACAAGGAGTATTAGTATGTGTGAGAGACAGCTGTGTGTGCATACATATAGCACAGTATGTACAGGCATGGCCTTTAGCGCTCATGGGAAGAGAGTTCACTTGTGTCAATAATGACTCATAAAATTTCGATCTCTGTTTAGGCCACTGCTAAGTGTCCCGAACAGTTGCATAAATTTGTATTCATGCAACCGTCTCTCTTTCGGTGTTTTAAGATTACCTTTGAGTATGGCAACCCTCAGATCGTTCATCTTATGGCCAGAGTCAGAGAAATGTTCGCCAACAGGACCGTCTCTTGTTCCGCGTGTGATGCTGTGGCGATGCAGGTTCATTCTCTTGTTTAGTATATATATATATATATATATATATATATATATATATATATATATATATATATATATATATATATATATATATATATATAAAGAGAATGATGAAGCCACTCTAGAAATGAATGGGTTGAGGATGGCTTAACCCATTAATTACTTTAGTGCTTGTTAACCGTTATTGTTATTAAGGGGTTAAGTAGCACCACAATATATTTGCTATATGGTGTGTGTGGGTTATGTACAGTTTATTAGTAATTGTTATGTTTATTGCGGATGTGTGTATTGTATTGAATGTGGGTATTGGAGGTAGGGGGTATTGTCACCAAGGGACGGATGGTAGGCCTCCCGTGTGTTGGGGGTGATGGTGGTTATGCCTCACAGGGGTGGGCAGTGGTAGTTGTGCTTAGCCCTTCAGAGTGGTGGGTGAGGATGGGTTAACCCCTTAATGACGGTAGCGGTTAATAACCACTACGGTAATTAATTGGTTAGGGGACATAACATTAGCTACTGTTATGCTTATTTATTTCAAAGTATTTCTGTGTGTTTTACTTATTTTTTGGGTGCACAGACTTGATACTGCAGCCAAGCGTGGACCCCTGCGGGAACACCCGAGGACCAGGCTATAGTGTCATTGCTGTGCATGCCAAAAATGATATGGAACTGAAGGGGTTCCTTGTGTATTTCTTTATATATATATATATATATATATATATATATATATATATATATATATATATATACAGGGATGGGTGCAGTGTGTAATAGCCCCCACAGTGGTTGTTTATGGGTTGCGGGTGGGTCGCTTGAGGGCTTAACCCATTCATGACCATTGCGGTATTAACCGCTATGGTCATGAAGGGGTTCAGTTTACCCGCAACCACCCGGAAACCATAAACACCCCCCCAAATTCCTACTACCCCCTTATTCCACTGCCTCTCCACACAGAAAGCATGGTAATGGATGGTTAACCCCTTCATTGCCTTAGCGGTTGCCCGTGAAGGCAATGAATTGGGCTGTTAATGCATTATTCCTGCTTTGGATGCATGGGGGGGGGCTTCGGTGCTGATATTACTGGGTATCAGCTCTTGAGCCCCCCTACATCAATCCGAGGCAGGAAAAGGGCCAGATTTTTTTCCTATGTCACCTATCGCCGCTCAGAACCAGCTTCTTGCCAACTTTTGTTGGTGGAGCGATTTGGAGAAAATCTCTCCATTTTATAGCCCCGATCAGCGCCGAGATGCTGATCGGGGCTACTACTGTAGAATACGGCGGATTTTAAAACTGGAGAAATATTGCTTCTCGCCACCCATCTGGCGAGTTTTTTTTAAAGACACCAAAAATCGGCGGATTTTAATCATTTGGCCAGTTTCTCGCCATTTCAGGATTTGCTCTGGGCATATTTGGCAAATACATGGTGAGATAGGGCTTCTCGCAGCTCTCTGCATAGGCCCCTGTGTCCCTATTTGAATTTTTTCACTTGCATGGACATGAGGTGCAGGTGTTAAAAGTGGACGTACTGTGTACTAAACCTGTCGTGTGAGGTTGAGACCCATTAAAGTATAAAAACACCATCCATTTTGTTTATTCAATGCACATTGAATACACATCGACTACACATCGTATATACATTCTTGTGCTTCTATTTTTTTCTAAACGCAGTGATGCCGACGAAAAAGATTTCATAGGATCTCAGCATGAGAATACAGGATATGTTCAAGAGAGGACACCGAATTTCACAGATACGACGCTGGTAAAATACTTCAGGCCTCATTGTACCAGCAACCACTGTGAGCTATCATGACCATGGTAAGGCCAAAAGTGTCAAGCGAACCCCAACAGTCACTACCGAGTAAGTATTTATAGTATGTTTTCTTTACTGTACAGTACAGATTAAATGCATGTTTTTAATATTTGATCAATATTTACATTCTTAAAATCAATTAATTTTAAGAAAACCATGACACCCATTCTATTTCAAAGTGAGTTGCACCTCCCCACTTAATTATCACTCACTTCATTATTACTCATTATTACTCATTCATTCACCCCCCCAATGCAGTATACAGTATAACACACACACATATACGTAATATTATATTATAATGTTGCAGTATATTTATATAGCGGCAAAAGTTTATACCTGTACTGGTACATATACTGTATCCCCCATACACTATATTGTATATATGTACTGTGTATAAATGACAAAGAATACTGTAATAAATTGTTGTTTTTCCTTTACACTGTAGGGCGACAACGCTTCTGGTTAACCAAATAAGTGAAGAGAATGATGAGAGGTGTGCCTCAAGGGTCAAGTACGCTCTAGAGCAAAATCACAATATAACCGCATCTCAGAGCAGCATCAAAGTGATGAGAAACAGATTGGGATGGAAATATGGTTAGTACTGGACAGTACAGTAGGTTAAAGTGTTGTTTAACTGTACAGTACCTCTAAAATTATTCCTTGTCATTACAGAGCATATCCTATGATAAGGGAAGCCAACAAGATCAAAAGAGTGGACCAGGAACGGGCATAGATCGAAAGTGGCGAGACTTTTCAGGATTGCATCTTTACTGATGAGTCAACTGTATCGCTTGAGAGATTTGCCACTTTTGCATTCAAGAAAAAAGGACGCATATCTCTGAAGCCGTGTCCCAAACACCCAGTGAAGCTGCATGTGTGTGGTACCATCTCTAGACGTGGACCAGGATGCATCATCATCTTTGACGGTAAAATAATGCACAAAGTCACATGCTGTTGCCTTATGCACTGTACTGTACTGTACAAGTGTACAGTATTTGAAGCACTTTTCTTTTCTTGTTACAGGAATCATGAATAAAGAATTTTTCCAAGAGGAAATAGTGCCCGAGATTGTTGAATACATTACACGTGAATTCCCAGTGCTCTTGAGATGACAACGGATAAGAAGCTCCCCGCGGGAGAATAGCACCAGGCAGAAGGTCGATGGGACAGTCGAATGCCCGGTGGGGTGGCAGTTCCTCGGCTTGGGCCTTGTTGAATGCATCCCGAAATTCTGCATAGATGTCAGGCAACTGGACGTTTACCTGTTCCGGAACAGATACTCCACCTAGGTTCTGGAAGGTATCGAACAATTCTGGAGGCAATGAGAGCTCCACTGGAAAGGCAGCGCCTCAGTTCAGTCAATATGGGGGTTATGTATTTGAAGCCAAGGTAGTCCCAAAATGACGTAAACTGAAGGCGTGTAATTGGCGTCCAGTTCAATTGTCTCGGTGTGGATCTCTCCAAACTGTAAATGAAAGGGGATGGTTTGAAGGGATAGGAAGGCGGGTTGTAAGGGTCGACCATTGATAGCTTCAAGGCCAATGGGTTGACCCTCATATACTGTAGTGCTGACGGTTATTCTAACACAAACCAGTGGCAATCGCCAAAAAGACCCAGGTACATGCTGGGTTTATGCTGGGTAGTGTTTAAGCAAGTTTAAGCCATTTCTGCATTGACTAATGGCCCATCAGATTTACAGCAGGGGTCCCTGGCAGTCCCATTCAAACTGAATGGGACTGCCATGGACCCATGCTGTGTTAATCCGATGGGCCTTTTCTCTGCATAAATGCCTTAAACTTGCCTTACTGTAGACAGTGAAAAAGAAAAACTGCAAGAGAGTGTGTTCCTTAAAATGAAAAATGTTTAATGAATCAAAGCATCAAGTACAAAAACGAGCCCACGGGCCCCCACCAACGCGTTTCGAGCGATACGCTCTTTTTCAAGGTGCATATTGATCTTACCTTACCAGGTTTCTGATATACCTGCATTTTCCCGCCATCAGACCCCCTCCGTCCGCTGCCAGAACACGTCACAAGTGACGCGTCATGCGCGACACGGAGTGGTGACGTCAGCGCGTCAATGCATGTATTCAAACAGACAAAAACGTTATTGACAAAAAGAAAGGAGAAAATTTAAACAACTTACCGTAATTTTCTTTTCCTGGAACCATGGCAGTGGGCACCATTGGGTTAATCCCTTCTCACTCTAGGTAGGACAGGAAGTAGACTTTTGCAGGTAGGCCATATAAGGCCCCTCCCTCTACCTGCACACCAGTCTTACGATTCTTCCATAGCTGAAAATATATAACTGATAGGCATTAGACATACATAGGGAGGGTAACTATGTGCCCACTGCCATGGTTCCAGGAAAAGAAAATTACGGTAAGTTGTTTAAATTTTCTCCTTTCCTGATCACCCTGGCAGTGGGCACCATTGGGACATACCCAAGCAGTGCAAATTTTTTAGGGAGGGATACATCAGAATAGACAACACCAGTTTAATGTCTTATCAGTTCAACCTTTATTAATACACTTTACACTTTATTTCACTACAGTTTCTAAGACTCTACGCCCAAAGCTTGCGTCAGCTGATGATTGTACGTCTAGTCTGTAGTATTTCAAAAATGTATTGAATGAGGACCAGACAGCTGCTTTGCATATTTGCCCTGGTGTAGCCTGGGCCTTGAATGCCCATGAAGTAGCCATGGCCCTTGTAGAATGGGCTTTCACGTTCAAAGGTTTATCTTGTCCTTTGCTTTCATAAGCTTTTTTGATACAAGACACAATCCACTGTGCAATTGTAGTCTTTGATGCTGCTTGTCCTTTCTTTGGTCCCTCTGGAATGACAAATAATTTGTCTGACTTTCTGATATCTCTCATCCTTTCTAGGTACACTTTAAGACATCTTACCACGTCCAATTTGTGTAGCCTTTCTTCTTTCTTATTTTTTGGTTCTGGACAAAATGACGGAATCACAATCTCTTGATTCATGTGGAACTGTGATACCACCTTTGGCAGGAATTGATGTACCGGTCTAAGAACTGCCTTGTCTTGATGTATGATTAGGAATGGTTCCTTGGCAGATAGAGCCTGTAGTTCTCCCACTCTCCTTGCCGAGGTGATTGCTATCAGAAACGCCATTTTCCATGACAACCATTTTAGGCCTATCTCCTGTATCGGTTCAAATGGAGCTGCTGTTAATACATCCAAGACTAAAGACAAGTCCCATGTAGGTACCCTGTTCTTAATTTGAGGTTTTAACCTTTTAACTGCTTGAAAGAACCTGATTATCAATCTTTCCATTGCCAGATTTCTTTCCAACAAAGCTGATAGTGCAGACACTTGTACTTTCAATGAGCTGAGACTGAGACCTTTCTCAAATCCTTTTATGCAGGAACTCCACTATAGATACAATTCTTGGTGAAAGGAAATTTTCTCTCTCTTTTTCACACCAATCACAAAAGCAAAGCCAGATTCTATGGTATACTCTTGATGTGGAACTTTTCCTTGCTTGTAACAGGGTTTGAATTGTTTTCTCTGAACAACCCTTCAGTCTCAATGTCTCCCGCTCAATCGCCATGCCGTCAAAGCCCATTGTTTGGTATTCGGATGACATATTGGCCCTTGTTGCATCAGGCCTTTGCGATCTGGTATGTGCCATGGTGTATCCACTGCCATATTTACCAGGTGTGTAAACCAAAGCCTTCTTGGCCAGTATGGTGCTATGAATATCACCTCTGCTCTGTCTTCCCTGATTTTCCTGATTGTTTTTGGAATCAGAGGAATTGGAGGGAACAGGTATCCCAATTTGAAATCCCATTTGAGACTGAGAGCATCTGTAGCTTGTGCGCTTGGGTGAAACTGTCTGGAACAGTAGTTCCTTACTTTGCGATTCTGGTGTGTCGCCATAAGATCGATGTCTGGTTGACCCCATCGCTCTACCAGTTCTTGAAATACTCCTGGATTTAATGCCCATTCTCCTGGGTGAATGATATTGCGACTTAGAAAGTCTGCTGTGACATGTTCCAGTCCTGGGATATGTATGGCTGTAATATCCGACAAGTGGCACTCTGCCCAACCGAGTATTTCTGCTGTGAGCTTCATCAGCTCTCTGCTCCTGGTTCCTCCTTGTTTGGCTATATATTTGACCACAGACCTGTTGTCTGATTCTATTTTTATACAGCCACCTCTTATTTTGTCCTGGAAAACTTCTAGGGCCTTTTGTACTGCTTTTAATTCCAGCAGATTTGATGGTAGGTGGTTTACCTGATTTCCCCAGGTTCCTTGCACCACTTCTTCTCCCATCTGAGCCCCCCAACCTGTCTTGCTTGCATCTGTTGTAATTTTTAACCAGTGTACAGGTTGTAGCGTTTTCCCTTTCTCCAGGTTTCGGGTATCTTCCCACCACTTTAACTCTTGTTTTGTCTGTGGGTGTAACAAGATTCTTTGTCTTGTGTCTTTGTGATTCCCGTTCCATTGTTGCAGAAAACTGTTTTGCAGAGGTCTCATATGTAACGCTGCCCACTTTGTGACGCTTAATGTTGAAGCGAATTTCCCCAGGAGTCTCATGCATTCTTCTGCTGAAGTCCTGGTAGCTTCTCTGAGCCTCCTTGTTCGTATGGCTATGTCTTGCCTCTTTGACTCTGGCAATCTCACTTCTCCTTTTTCTGTATCGAATTCTACCCCCAGAAATCTTAAGAGCTGAGTGGGTACCAAATGGCTCTTGTCTCTGTTTATTAACCAACCGTGATGTTCTAGGAAGGTTATTACCATTTTCTGGTCTTGTCGGAGTTTCTCCCGATCCTTTGATTTTACCAAGATGTCGTCCAGGTAAGGGTATATCTCTACCCCGCTTTTTCTCATTTCTGCCACTAGAGGGGCTAGAACCTTTGTAAACGACCTTGGGGAAGTTGCCAGACCAAATGGTAGTTCTGTGTACTGATAATGCTCCTGATTTACTGCAAACCTTAGGAATCTTTGATGCCCTTTTGCTATTGGTACATGTAAATAAGCGTCTTTTAAGTCTATCGCCACCATCCAGGTTGTACCTCCTGTATAATCAGATTTAAAGACACCATCTTGAACTTTCTTATCTTCAAGAATGAATTTACCCTTCTTAGGTCTAGGATTGCTCTGTAATCCCCTGTAGGCTTCTTTACTAAAAATATTCTGGAATAAATTCCGCTTCCTCTGTCTTCTTGAGGTACCTTTTCTATTACTTCTGCTTGTAGTAATTTCCTTAAAGCCGTATTCATCTGTCTTTTCTTTTCTTTGGACTGTATCCATGTTATTACGCCCATATTTCTTTTTGGTATCTCCCTGAATTCCATACTGTATCCTTGACGAATGGTTTGTAACACCCACTCGTCCTGTATTTTTTGGGCCCATGTTGTGGAAAACTTTCTCAGCCGTCCTCCTACGGACAACTGCTGGGCCCTCTGACCTTCATGTGGATTTATTCTTTGCGAATGATCCTCTTCCTCTAGAGCCACGAAAAAGCCGGTTCTGGCCACCTCTCCATGTCGTTTGCCTTGGAAAAGCCCTACCAGGCTTGTATGCCTTTGCTTCTTTATATTGATTTCTATTCATCTGTTGGAGACTGAATCTCCTGGCTCTGTATTCCTGCGGTAGAAAAGTGCTCTTTCCACCTGATGCCTTTGTTATTATTGCATCTAGTTTGCTGCCGAATAGGAATTCACCTTCAAATGGTAATGTACACAATGTGTTCTTTGATGCTGTGTCAGCCATCCACTGCCTGAGCCATAAAGCCCTTCTTGCTCATACCGCCAGTGCCATAGACTTGGCCGCTAATTTTACTGCATCCAATGAGGCTTCTGCTATGTAATCAGTTGCCCATTTCACCTCTGACAATGCCTTAAGAATAGCACTTCTTTTTACACCTTTGTCTATTGCCTCTTCAATGTTGGCAATCCACACTCGCATAGCCCTAGCAGTTGATGTAGTTGCTATGGCTGGTTTGTAGGCTGTTCCTGCCGTAACATATGCTTTTTTTAATGCATAATCCATCCTTTTATCCATAGCGTCCCTTAATGACGCTGCTTCCTCTATGGGGATTGTGGTCTTTTTTACTATTCTGGAAATAGCAGTATCCACCTTTGGGCTAACCTCCCAATTTTTCACCTCTTCTTGTGGGAATGGATACATCTTCCCCAATCTTTTAGGCGCAAATATTTTGGCATCTGGTCGGGCCAATTCCACCTGAATAAGATCTTTAATTACTTGGTGAATAGGAAAAACTCTACTCTTTCTTTGTCTTGCCCCAAGAAGCTTATCTTTCTTATGGGTTAACTCATCAGTGTCTTCTAGTTCCAACGCCTGCCTCATGGCTTTAATAAGTGGATCCACTACTTCTACATCAAATTCAGATTCTTCCTCCTGAACCTCTTGCTCTGATGAATCCATTTCTCCCTTGGATACTTGAAAACAATCAATCTCAGACTCATCTGACGAAAAACCTTTCCCCCTATCCAGACTGGTTTGGGATCTAGATCTTTTTTGCGTAGGGTTAACAGCTTGCTGGACTGCTTCATTCACACTCTGTTTAACTGCCTCCTTCATCAACACAAGGAAAGTGCTCATCTGTTCACTGGTATCACCTGCTGCTGTTTTAATACAATCTTTGCATAATTTCTTTCCTATAAGAGCTGGTTTCTCACAAGCTGAACACCACTTCGTTTTTTTAGCAACCTTTCTGCTGCTTCCTCTATTTTTATGTTGCAGGGATTCCCCAGTCCCTTTAGAAGATTCTGCTTCTGGGAGGTTAACCAACGCACTAAATTATAAAAACAAAATAAATGCTAAACATACACCCTAATGTATATATACCATCTCTCTTTTCCCCATGTAGAACTAAACTAAGGACTCACCTAGTCTTGGGAACTGATGTTTTGGGTGTTTCCATTTTTGCATCCATATCCAGCACTTGGCTTCTCCCTGCTGAGCGTTCCATGCTGCAGCTTCACTCACACACACACCGTGTGGCCGTCGCTTCCCTGACGTCATCAAGTGCTCGTGCTCGTGCACATGCACGGCTCGCGTGTCTGTGCACGCATTTGCCGGCGTGCCGTGACGCGCGCGCTCCCGAGCGGCCGCGTGTACTGTACCCTTCTCCGCAGTATCACAGATACACATGCGGTCCTCTGAACCTCCTCGGTTCACAGCGGATTACTGGGGTAGTTACCGCCGCGTTGCTACGCTGTTGCGGTTCAAAGAGCCTGCTCTGCTCGCAGCCATTGCTGCTCCCCCTTCCGCGTGTGGCGGGCTGCCGGGTACTTTACCGCAGCGTCCATGCGCTTATGCGGTGAGTCTGGGCCTCCATGGCTCCCAGCTGCAGCTGCTGTGCGCCTACGATCGGTCCTGGGCTTTGCACTTAAGCTTCCCCTCGCGGCTGCAGCTGTTTCCCCCCCCCAACAGGGGCACCCCCGACTCTAAGGGGTCTCCGTCTTGCCCCCCGTAGGGCGCACCGCGGAGCTTCAGGGCAGAGAGGGCAGAGAGGGCAGAGAGGGTGAGACCCTGGCTATCTGCACAAGGTGCAGTAGGTGAGCCCTGTTAAAAAATAACAAATCCTACACCTAGCTGTGAGGACAGGAAAAAGACTGGTGTGCAGGTAGAGGGAGGGGCCTTATATGGCCTACCTGCAAAAGTCTACTTCCTGTCCTACCTAGAGTGAGAAGGGATTAACCCAATGGTGCCCACTGCCAGGGTGATCAGGAAAAAAACATATAAAAACTACATGAAACCCTTATCCAACACAAAGACCTGGCAATACAAATGCCTTTATCTCAACACAATACAAACGATATATAAACCCAGCATAAAAAAACATATAAAGCTAAAAAAACAACATATGGAAATATTAAAATCTATATCTATAAGTCTGAAAAAATGTTTGTGTGTGTATGTCTGTCCCACAGCTCATTGTCCTGTGGGGTGGGGTGATGTCATGGCCTACGCAGGCCGTGACAGTCACACCACACTCACACCGCGTGCGCCTCTGGACCGACCCGCACTCACCAGCACCTGCCGCCTCTCGCCTCTCACCCCTGCGCCGCACTCACCACCCCGCCGCACTCACTCACTCACGCCGACCGCCGCACTAACCGCACTCACGCCGACACCACATCTGACATCACGCCGCCGCCTTCCGCCCGCCCGCCCACTCGGCTCTTCTCTGCTGGGAGCGCCTGGAGCGCCGGGGAGGGAGGGGAGGGGAATAAGAAGCCAGCGGTGAGGCCAGGCCGGGGACCTGCGACTGGGTAGCACCCCCCCCCCCATATCAGCAGCTCTGTGTGGGGGGGGAAGAGTCAGGACAAACACAGTCTCCCCGTGTCCCTCTTCCTCCACACATAAACTGACTGCCCCACACACACACTGACTGCTTGACACACACACTGACTGCCTGACACACACACGGACTGCCTGACACACCTGACATACACACTGACTGCCTGACACACACACTGACTGCCTGACACACACACTGACTGCCTGACACACACACTGACTGCCTGACACACACACTGACTGCCTGACACACACACACTGACTGACACACACTGACTGACTGACACACACACACACATTGACTGACGTACACACACACACACACACTGACTGGCTGACGCGCACACACACACTCACTGACACACACACACATCGACTGACTGGCATGCTCACACTGACTGGCACGCTCACACTGACTGACACGCACACATACTAACACTGACTGGCACACACACACACACACACACATTGACTAACGCGCACACACACACACTGACTGACGACGCACACATACACACTGACTGATGCGCACACACGCACACTGACTGGCTGACGCACACACACACTCACTGACTGAAGCGCACACACACACACTGACTGACATCCACACACACACACACACACACTCAATGACACGCGCACATACACACTGACTGACGTGCCCACACACACACACACTGCCTGACGCACACACACACTTACTGACGCACACACACAAACACACACACACACTGCATGAAGCTGTAAAAGGGGGAGCTGTAAAGGGTGGGGGGAATGGATTGATATGAACGGGGGACAAACAGAGAGGGGGGAGACGGGAAGAGAGAGAGAGAGGGGAAGGGATAGAGGGGAGAGGAGAGAGAGAGAGGAGGGGACAGAGAGAGTGGAGGAGACAGAGAGAGGAGGGGAGAGAGAGGGGGGGACAGGGAGAGGGGAGAGTGGCGAGGGGACAGAGAGAGGGGGGGAGGGGAGAGAGAGAAGGGGGAAGGGGTAGAGTGGCGTGGAAGGGACAGAAATAGAGAGGGGGAGGGGGGAGAGAGAGGGGAGCAGGAACATTACATCCCGGGCAACGCCGGGTATATAAGCTAGTCATGCAAATAAATTACAAATTAAGAAGCATCTTGTAATGAACGATTGGACCCCAATCTTCTCCATGTAAAAGGCAAACATGAGCACATAATCAAACATATAATAAAATATATAATAAAATTCTAATTATGTGCTAGCCTATGTATATCAGAATCATATATGATAACAGGAATGATGGGATGAGCTTCAAAAAGAAATTCACACTCTATTTGATCAAGGACCCCTAATAGGGATCCTTCATCTAGGAGGGACCTTAGTTGTTTTAGAAATATGGTAGTGGGGTCACCACCACTACCATATTTCTAAAACAACTAAGGTCCCTCCTAGATGAAGGATCCCTATTAGGGGTCCTTGATCAAAGAGAGTGCAAATTTCTTTTTGAAGCTCATCCCATCATTCCTGTCTTTCACCATCTCCCAAAAGTCCATAAAACATTGGTCTCTCCTCCAGGGAGACCAATAGTTTCTAGTATTGGATCTTTGGAAGATGGTGTCTCTAGATATGTAGATCATTACTTACAAGTATTTGTGCGATCTATGCCTTCTTATATCAGGGACAGCAGTGACCTCTTGGAGCAACTAACATTGATTGATTGGAAAGGGGGTTACATCTGGGTAACACTGGATGTGGCCTCTTTGTATACTATTATTGCACATCACCATGGGATGGCAGCTGTCAGGTTCTATCTAGATCACTCCACCTTTTCACTTACACAAAGTAGTTTTATTATGGATTGTATGCACTTTTTGTAAAATCACAATTACTTTTTGTTTGATGGAGCTTTTTATCTCCAAACACGTGTAACTGCTATGGGTACCAGCTTCACTCCCTCATATGCCAACCTATTTTTAGGTTGGTGGGAGTCAGTCCACGTGTTTGGAGATAACAACCCCTATCGACAATTTATAACGTTTTATAGGCGGTACATAGATGATTTGATTTTTATTTGGGATGGAGGGGTAGATTCACTTTTATTATTTATCGAATATCTTACTCACAATGATTTAAATTTAAAATTCACTTACACATATGATTTTCATCACATTCAATACCTAGATGTATTTTTATTCATTGATATGAACATG